>NC_056733.1:620314921-620324921 GCF_019279795.1 Protopterus annectens
TTCTTTGGATCTGAAACCTGTCTGTTCCGAAAAGGAAATGTCTACATCAGTTCCATTTGCAGTTTCGGAACAGTCTAGTAGACGAAAAAGGAGCCGGTCACTGGCCTTGGATCTGATTAATTCGGTGCCGCAGTCTCCTTTATTGGGGTCAGTAGCTGGTAGCCACAAGTCTTCCTCCCATTCCTCTTGGTCTTCCAGGAGCCTTTTGAATGATGATGTAGAAAGGGTGGTTAGAAGGTTGCTTTGTACACCGGCCCTGGCAAAAATTCTCACCAGCTCAGACGGTCATGGAGCAGACTCCAGTAGCTGCTTTACCTTCGGCTCCTCCTCCGACTCAGTTGAGTTCGGAGCCAGGGTGCCTGTAAGTCCTGGTGGTGGAACCATTGGACCTGAAATCCATTCCTGGAGTTTTGGTGCCGATCTCCGCTCCAGTCACATCGCTGTTGTCATCCATTGAAGGGTCTGGGGGCCGAGACTCCCTCGTCCGTTCCGGGGGGGATAGTCAAACCGGACTTTTGTTGGATCCGTCTCTCCCACTCGGGGATTCGCAAAGATAAGGACAGGCAGCCGAGACCCAAACCAGACACTGAGGCCTCTGCTAGGCCAGTCGCCTGTTCTCCGGTTTTCAGTGAGGCGCCTACGTTGCCCCTGACTACCGCTGATTTAGAACCCCAGGCTGCATCCGACTCCCAAGCAGAGATTGCTGGGCCTCCAGAGCCTTTATCTTTAGGCCCTTCCGACCCCATTGCTGAAGGGGATACCGGTGTAGTTGAAAGGCCTTCAGCTGCTGAAGGTGTCTTCAGACTGACTACACTTACTATAAAATCCTATGCAAAGCTGAAAACTCCTTTAAAAGTGAAGAAGCCTGTACAGCAGTCTCCAGTACAAGGCCCCATGCCTAAGAAACAGATGCTTAAGATGGCTGAAGACTTAATTACCCTAATCAGGGCTTCCCATTCCCCTCCTGACAAAAGGCCTAGACAGGAGGAGGAGTACGCTACGTCTGACCAGGTTTCTATTTCCTCAGACTCTTCTGAGGAACAGGAATATTCCTTTCCCCCCCCTTAAGAAGACTCTGATGCTGAAGTCTATTCCTTCAGCATCTCCCCCAGAAGACTACTCTTTGGGGAAACTTTACATACCATAAGGGAACATTTCCACTGGGAAGGCCAGGATTACTCTGATTCTAAGAAAAGGCTCCGAGAGTTCCTTTTACTACCCCAGCACAGACCCCTTGCCATTCCACCTGTGTTAGACATTGTGGATGATGTTTATTCAGAATCTAGCCTTAACCCAGATTCATTACCTCCTGCACCAGCCAAACCAGACAGATACTACAGAGTCCCTGACTCACCCAAATTCCTATATAAAAGCCCTGTTGCTGACCCAGAAACCATTTCCCAGGGTCCCAAAGGAGTCAAGGCCTCTATTGCTAAAAATCCTGTACCCTCTGAAAGGGATTTTAGAGCACTAGACAGATGGGGAAAGAAAGTATATACCTCAGCTACTCTAGCTATGAGGGCCTTAAATTTCCAGTTTCACATGCTGAAATATCAACAATATTTGATGTCTCAAAACAAAAAATGCTCACATATACAGAGCAGCCTGATTACAAGGAAAGGCAAGATATGTTGCATGTAGCTGAGCAAGTGGGAAAACATACTTTGCAGTGTGGATTTGATTCATTGGACACTTCTTGTAGAGCAGCAGTAACAGGATCTGTCATTCATAAGCATGCTTGGTTAAAAGAACAAACTTTACCTGATCATGTTAAAGCAAAGTTATTGGATGCTCCTTTACAGCAGGATGTCTTATTTGGTGTGAAAGCAGAAGAGGTTTTAAAGAAAATGGAGGATAAGGCAAAATCTATGCAGACGGTCAAGGATTTTTTTTTACAGGTTCAACCCCCTCGTTTCAGCAGAAATTGGCCAACCAAAAACTGGTCCTTTCCAACTTCTGACAGACCACAGAGGGGCAAATACAGATGCCCAAGGGGCAGAGGTCAGCCACAAGCCTCGACAATGGGGTGCCGCAACCCAGAAAGGAGGAGAAGACAGGTCACAAACTTTCAGAAGACAATCACAATGACTTTACCCCTCAGACTGCTAAGCAAATCCCTCTTGGCAGCTCCCGTGGGAGGAAAACTTGCACTTTTTGCAGGCAATTGGCATATCATCACAAAAGACAAATGGGTCCTAAATATTGTATCTCAAGGATACAGGTTCCACTTTCACACTTTACCAAGGATAAAAGGAATGCCAAACCTGCCACCAAACCAATGGGCAGAGGCTCCAAAGACAAATTACAGCTCTCATGGACATGAGAGCCATTCAACAGGTTCCTACACAGGAGCAAGGACAAGGATTTTACTCAAGACTCTTTCTGGTTCCCCGAAAGGACAAAGCCTGGAGACCCATTCTGGACCTTTCAATTCTAAACATATACCTGGAAGTACCCAAATTCAAGATGCTCACACTGCAGCAACTTCTTCTCATGCCCGGCAAGAAGGCTTAGCTAGTAACACTGGACCTCAAGGAGGCATACCTGCATGTCCCTATCAGACAAAATTGCAGAAGATACCTCCGATTTATAGCAGGTTCAACTCATTACCAATTCTCTGCACTGCCCTTTGGCTTATCTCCTGCACCCAGGGTCTTCACAAAATGCCTGGCACCAGTAATTGCATACTGCAGACAAAGAGGAATTCAAATATATCCATACCTGGACGACTGCCTTATTCAAGCAGAAAGCAAGGACATTCTTTTAAAACATCTGGCGTTTGTAAAAAAAAAAAAAAAAAAAAAACCTACTAAGTTGCCTAGGGTACACAGTAAACGAAAAGAAGTCAAAACTAGTGCCCTCACAAGAGATAATATTCCTGGGTACCAGCTTAAATACAATGGCCCAGAGGGCTTACCTCACACCAGACAAGCAAGTACAACTGACTCAGTACTTCAAAATGATGGCAACAAAGACCCAACTTCCTGCAAGAAAAATTCTGCAGGCCTTGGGATTCATGGCATCTTGCGTACTACTAATACCATATGCCAAACTGCATATGAGGAAACTACAATGGTACCTGAAAAGCGTATGGACTCAACACAGCCACAGCTTGGAAACAATAATACCACTCATTCCCTGCCTTCAACAGGAATTTCTATGGTGGGCTCAGGCATGTCACCTCAACAAGGCTTTCACCATGCCCACAGCCAGGCAAACAGTAACAACAGATGCATCGGATTACGCCTGGGGAGCACACATGGCAGGACACTGCATTCAGGACACATGGTCTGCAGATCAAATGCATCTCCACATCAATCAGAAAGAGATGTTAGCTGTACAAAATGCCCTAACAGCTTTCAAGGACCTCCTACATCCAGGACAACTTCTAATAAAGACGGACAACACCACAGTGATGTGGTAAATAAACAAGGGGGCACACATTCTTACCCACTATGCAGGCAAGCAATGACCTTGTGGAACACAGCACTGACCTACCAGGTTCAACTGCAAGCACAATTCCTGCCAGGAAAGAAAAATACATTGGCAGACGAACTCAACAGAAATATCATGGATCCACACGAGTGGAAACTAGTTCCACAAGTATTCACAATGGTAACTCAAAAATGGGGGAGCCCAGACATAGATCTGTTTGCCTCGCCCTAAACCACCAACTACGGAAATTTTGCACAAGGACATACCACACACAAGCTTGGAAAGTGGACGCCCTCTCATTCAGTTGGCAAACATTATCAGTGTATGCCTTTCCTCCACTGCCTCTTCTGGCAAAGGTGCTCCTGAAAGCCAGATTAGAGAGGCCACAAATGATACTCATTGCTCCAGACTGGCCACGCCAGCACTGGTATCCAATATTAAGGAATATGGCTCAAGGCCCACCATGGATTTTACCTCACATTCCTCACCTGCTGACTCAGCAAAACAATCAGATACTACACAGCCAGCTCAAGACACTAAATCTGGCTGCATGGCATATTACTTAAACAACCAGTCAGCACTTCTCTCTAAAGCTGTTATAGATGTCATTCTGGAGGCCAGGAGACCCAGCACCAGGAAAACCTACTCAGACAAATGGGAAAGATTGTGCACCTGGAACCAGGCTAAAGGCCAAAATCCTCTTGTCCCAAATATTCCTCAGATACTGCAATATTTAACTGAGATGTTGCACAAAGGCCTTTCCTTTTAATCTATTAAGATCCACGCTTCAGCTATTTCAGCTCATTACAGCACGGATCCTCCTATATTTTCACATCCATTACTAAGACAGTACCTCAGAGGGGCTAAGAACATAAGACCGCCCCGGAGAGCACCAACACCAACTTGGGACCTCAGTTTTGTCTTGGAAAAACTTACACTACCGCCCTTCGAACCAGCTTTTTCAGCCGATTTTACAATTTTTATCATGGAAAACTGCCCTGCTGCTAGCAATAACTTCAGCACGAAGAGTCCCAGAGCTACAGGCCTTAATGGCAGTGGAGCCTTTCATCAAGACAGAGTCTCTTTACGAACTAATTCTTCCTTTATGCCAAAGGTGGTATCCAGTGTGGCTCTAAACCAAACCATTCATTTACCCACCTTTTATCCAAACCCCCAGAATAAAGGGGAAAGGCTACTACACTCTTTGGACATTCACAAGCAATTATGTTTCTAGTTGGATAAAACTAAGACTTTCAGAAAATCTGACCAACTCTATGCTGCAGGCTCACAAGGAAAAGCTATTTCAAAACAGACCATTTCAAAGTGGATAGGACACTGTATCCGTTTCACACACCATGGGAAATCTGTGCCTGGTAACATTAGGCCCCATTCCATCAGGGCTACAGCAACATCAGCAGCCTTCCTCAGAGGGGTACCAACCAAGGATATTTTGGAGGCTGCAACTTGGAGTTCAGTGCACACCTTCACCAAGCACTACCGCTTACCTCTATACTCAAAACCAGAGCTGGCTTTGCCACTGCAGTTCTGCGGGGCCTACTAGCTTCTCCAAACCCTGTTTAGTACCAACCGCCCAGCCTTAGCTTTGGGATTCCACCCAAGTGTGATGACTGCAGCAGTGTAACACGAACATAGTACAGTTTTGTACCTATCATAAATGTAGATGTTCGAGTGTTCACACTGCTGCAGTCCAGGTTACCCTCCCACCATCCTCTCTTCTTACCTGGGTTTTATCTATACCTTCCTTTTTATACAATCTATATGATGTATTTCTATATGGTATATTTGCTTACAGCTGTAGCTATTGTTTTCTACTTATGTATTTTACTTAGGATTATGTATTGCCTTCCTATTTGGGGGCACCTGACATCTGGGGCAAGAAAAACTGAAGAAAATGGTGTCGGCTGCCTCTTTTATACCCCTGTTGCACTGATGTCAGGGAAGAAGCAACCGCAACCGACGCCGGACCAAGACTTTGGAACTCAGGCTGGCTGCGGAGACTGCCTGACGGCAGATAACCAAAGTGTGATGACTGCAGCAGTGTGAACACTCGAACATCTACATTTATGGTAGGTACAAAACTGTACTGTTTGCATTACTTAAGCAAATAGAGCTGCTGGCATCCCCAGAATTTCTTCTCATTAGATTGCATACCTCAAGCTGGTTACTAACTCCCCTTTGGTCAGGGTGTTTCTGGTTCTGGAAAGATTGCTTTGTCAGCAGGTACTTAGAAGTCCCTAACCAGCAGACAAGTTAATTGCTTTCTTAAACCCCTGAGACTTGCAGGGCAGTCATTCTGGCTGCGGATCTGGTATAGTCTCCATAAGATTTGTTTCACTTTTCTGCTAAGAATCATTGAAACAATGCCAGTACAGTCTTTCACATCTCATTTAACATTCTGCTAAGGTTGTGGTGGATTAGAATTGGAAGAATCCTCCTTCAGCTGTGCATCAGGTAAATGCTGTATTGTGTAACAGTGGCCTTACAGGCTTCTCGTTGGGTATTTACATGCAGTTAATGGGTGACTCATTTCCTTTCTTGGTCAGTTAGGGTGAATCTTTGACACCGAAAAACAAGAAATTTCACATAAGTTTTCTGTAGCTGAATGTACTTTTAGTCTTCAAGGTCAGCCAGAGCTGCCATTTTCCTGGGCCTGAGTTAGGGAACTCCTGCAGCGTAGAGCTTCTACTGCTCACAGGAATAATGTGCTTCACTAGATGTTCATCGTGTTTCACTGTTGCAGTCATTACACTTGGGTTATCCTGCTGGCAGACTACCCACAGTCAGCCTGAATTCCAAAGTCCTGGTCCGGCGTCGGTTGCTGTCACCTCTTCCCTGACGTCAGTGCGCCAGGGGTGTATAAGATGCAGCCAATGCCATTTTCTTCAGTCTTTCTTGCCGTGCGGTGCCTGAAGCAAAAGCAGTTCGCCAGTGCTGGTCGGCCGACTCCTGAGATTTTCGAAATTGAATTTCAGATCCGAAGTCTTCAATAAAGCTAAGTACCCCATTGGGGAAACTTTCTTGCTCCAGACCGATGTCAGTAAAAGTTAACAATTGTATTTCTTGTGAGAAGCAAATACTCATAAGGATTTTCATTCTTACTGTATTCCTTGCCTAGGCCCTGACCACGACTTTGCTAGTTGTCGGTTTTGTGCTAGATTTAACCAACGCACTATTAAGCATTGAAACGATTTTCCTTTCCATTACTTTGGCCGAAGGTTTAACTATATAATGCCGTCGGAACAGCCGACGACCGGAGTTCATAAAAAGCGCAAGGAAAAAGAAAAGGACAGGCATCCGAAGTCCAAAACCGACGAAGCCTCTTCTAGGCCAGTCGCCGGTTCTCAGTGAGGTGCTTTCGCAGCTCCTGACACCCGCTACCTCAGAGCCACAGGCTGCCTCCGACTCCCACGTGGAGACAACTAGGCCTCTAGAAACTCAAGGTATTGGGTGTACGAAAACTAATCCCTCAGATGGGTCCGGAGCCGCTCAGTAGGCATCTGCTTCTGAGGGTGTTTTCAGACCTACATGGCTTTCAATCAAGACCACTTCAGCAACCAAGACAAAGTCTAAAACACCTTTAAAGACAAAGAAACAAGTACAGCATTCCCCTGGGCAGTCTTCCATGCCTAAGAAACAGATGCTTAAAATGGCCGAGGACCTAATTACTTTGATCAGGGGTTCCCATCCCCCTCCTGATAAAAGGCCTAGACAAGACACTGACTATGATTCCTCTGATCAGGTTTCTACTTCTTCTGATTACTCTTCAGAACAGGGATATTCTGTTCCTCCCTATGAGGACTCTGATGCTGAAGAATCTATCCCTTCAGCCTCTCCTCCTGAGGACTATTATTTTGGGGAAACCCTGCACACCATGAGGGAGCATTTCCACTGGGAGAGCCAAGATTATCAGAATCCAAGAAAAGGCTCAGAGATTTTCTTTTATTGCCTCAACACAGAACTCTTGCTATCCCTCTTGTGCTCGACATTGTAGATGTATTTTCTGAGTCCAGTCTGTCTCCTGATTCTTTACCCCCTGCACCAGTTAAGCCAGACTGGTATTACAGGGTTCAAGATTCACATAAATTTCTTTATAAAAAACCCTGCTGCTGACCCAGAAACTATATCTCAGGGTCCCAAAGGGGTCAAGGCTTCCACTGCAAAAAAAACCTGTTCCCTCTGATAGGGATTCTAGAGCTCTGGACAGAGGGGGGAAAAAGTTTACACCTCTGCTACTTTAGCTGACAAGGGCTTTAAACTGCCAGTTTCACATGCTTAAATATCAGCAATACCTAATGTCTCTGCTAAAACAGAAAATGCTGACCAACTCTGAATGTCCTGAAAACAAGGAAATGCAGGATTTATTGCATGCAGCTGAACAGGTGGGAAAACATACTTTGCAATGTGGTTTTGATTCACTAGAGGCTTCTTGCAGGGCCGCAGTTACAGGCTCTGTCATTCGACGGCATGCTTGGTTAAAGGAACAGGGTCTGCCTGATCATGTTAAAGCAAAATTATTGGATGCTCCATTACAGCATGATACTTTGTTTGGTGTTAAGGCAGAAGAGGTGTTAAAGAAAATGGAGGATAAAGCTAAATCAATGCAGACAGTCAAGGATTTCTTACATGTTCATCCACCCAGATTTAGCAGGAACTGGCCTTCTAAGAATTGGTCCTTTCCAGTGTCAGGCCACAAAGAGGCAGATACAGATGCCCTAGAGGCAGATCTCAGGCCCAAGGCTCATACAGGCCTAAACAATGGGGTGCTCCTGCTTCCAAAAGCGGAGAAGACAAATCACAACCTTACAGGAAACGGTCCCAATGACTTCCCACTGCCAATGCCAAGCACTTACCTTTTGGCAGCACCCTTAGGGGGAAAGCTAGCACTCTTCTCACAAAATTGGCACATGATTACCCGGGACAAATGGGTACTGAATATTGTTTTTCAGGCCTACAGGTTCCACTTTCTCACCCTGCCAAAGACAAAAGGTATGCCAGACCTACTACACAATCAATAGGCAGAGACACAAAAGCAAATTTCATCTCTCATGGACATGAGAGCTATTCAAAGAGTTCCACAGCAAGAGCAGGGGCAATGATTTTACTTGAGACTTTTCTTGGTACCCAGAAAGGACAAAGCTTGTAGACCAATACTGGACCTGTCTATTCTAAATACTTTTCTGGAAGTTCCAAAATACAAAATTTTGACACTACAGCAACTTCTGCCCATGCTGGGCAAGAAGGCTTGGTTAAACTTTGGACCTCAGAGGCATACCTGCATGTCCCAATCAGACAATCTTGCAGAAGATGCCTCAGATTCATAGCTGGCTCAATGCACTACCAATTCTCTGCACTGCCGTTTGGTTTATGTACTGCGGCCAGGGTCTTCACAAAATGCCTGGCACCAGTAATTGCATTTGCTGACAAAAAGGAATTCAAATATATTCCTACTTGGACGACTGCCTTATTCAAGCAGAAAGCAAGGACATTCTATTAAAGCATCTGGCGTTTGTAAAAAGATTACTAATTTGCCTATGGTACACAGTAAATGAAAATAAATCAAAACTAATGCCCTCTCAAGAGATAATATTCCTGGGTGCAAGCTTAAGTACAACTGCCCAAATGGCTTATCTCACGCCAGACAAGCAAAGGCAACTGACTCATTACTTCCAAATGATGGCAACAAAGACCCAGTTACCTGCAAGAAAAATTCTGCAGGCTTTGGTCTTCATGGCATTCTGCTAATTCCATATGCAAGACTGCATATGAGGAAGCTACAATGGTATCTAAAAAGTGTTTGGACTCAACATTGCCACAGCCTGGAAACAATAATTACTCTCACTCCCTGCCTGCAACAGGAGTTTCGGTGGTGGGTACTGGCCTGTCACCACAACAAGGGACAGCCATTCACTTTACCCACAGCCAGGCAGACACTAACAACAGATGCATCGGATTATGCCTGGGGGGCACACATGGCAGGAAAATGTATTCAAGGCTCGTGGCCCGCAAGCCAAATACATCTTCACATTTATTTATTTATTTAACATTTGTTGACCGGGAAAGTCCAACTAGGTTCCACAGATCCTGTTTTCAGTGGAGGCCTGGGGAGAAATGCTCCGGAAGCATGTCTTTAAAATGTGGGAGGAAACTGGAGTACCCGGAGGAAACTCACGCAAACGCAGGGAGAACATGCAAACTCCACACAGAAGGTACCCTAGCCGAGAATCGAACCGGAGAACCTCTTGCTGTGAGGTGACAGCATTAACCGCTGCACCACTGCGCCGCCCATATTAATCAAAAAAAGAGATGCTAGCTGTACAGAATGCCCTGACAGCCTTCAAGGATCTACTCCATTCAGGACAACTATTGCTAAAGATGGACGACACTACAGTCATGTGGTACATAAGCAAGGGGGCCGCATTCGACCAGGGCAGCAACCACATCAGCAGTCTTTCTCAGAGGAGTACCGACCAAGGAAATTTTGGAGGCTGCGACTTGGAGTTCAGTGCACACTTTTGCCAAGCAGTACCACTTGCCTCTTTACTCT
>NC_056733.1:620329921-620334921 GCF_019279795.1 Protopterus annectens
GCCTAGAGACCGTTACCCAGATCTCGTTTGCTGCTTGCAGCTTCAGGATTGCTTTTTCACTGGCTCAGGCTAAGTGGATATTTCTTACTTTTTGTCTGGTTAAGTAATTAGTAGAATAATTTCTTTATGTTGCTGTATCTTGAGTGTTCCTTGTTTTCACTAAAGGTCCTTTCCACTCTGTTTTTTGCTTTGTGTGGGCCGCCATTTTCTCTTACGCCGCTGTCTAGCGCTGCCACCCCTTTTAGGAATCCATTTAAGTTAGAGGATTCCCTTTTCTCCTTTTAGCCCATTTTTTAGTTAGAGGGCTCTCCTTTTGTTCCTTTTGCGTTGAAGTTAGAGGCGTCTCCTCAGGTTAGAGGAGTATGTTATTTAAGATGGACTACTACTCTAACCTTTTCCTCTGACCACTATTCTTTCAAAAAAAAAAAAAAAAATTGTTTCTCTCTATAGAGTAGTTTTTGTAGTCTTGCTAGTCTGGTGTGGTTCCTTGCACTTGAGTGAAATATTTGCTAACTTTGTGACCTTCATTGCTGGTTGTGAACTTTTTCTGATAGTGACAGGATGTCTAAATAGACTAAACAGTCCAGTTTTTAAAATGTGTGATTTTTGCACACACAAAAAGTCAGTCACTGGACATACTAGTTGTGTGTATTGCTTAGTCGTCGTTCACCTGCAGGATTCCAGTTGTATTTACCATGTATTTATTTCAAGGGTCCTGCAGGAACGGAAAAACAAGCTAATATTTTGGGGTTTGTTAAAGGGGCCTTTTGATATGGCTGTTGAAGGAACTCGAGCCTCCAAACCTTCAGAGAAAAAAATCACCCAAAACTACTACGGCTCCAGCTTCCGAGCCATCAAAGAGACCTGAAAAATTGAGTTCTTTGGATCTGAAACCTGTCTGTTCCGAAAAGGAAATGTCTACATCAGTTCCATTTGCAGTTTCGGAACAGTCTAGTAGACGAAAAAGGAGCCGGTCACTGGCCTTGGATCTGATTAATTCGGTGCCGCAGTCTCCTTTATTGGGGTCAGTAGCTGGTAGCCACAAGTCTTCCTCCCATTCCTCTTGGTCTTCCAGGAGCCTTTTGAATGATGATGTAGAAAGGGTGGTTAGAAGGTTGCTTTGTACACCGGCCCTGGCAAAAATTCTCACCAGCCCAGACGGTCATGGAGCAGACTCCAGTAGCTGCTTTACCTTCGGCTCCTCCTCCGACTCAGTTGAGTTCGGAGCCAGGGTGCCTGTAAGTCCTGGTGGTGGAACCATTGGACCTGAAATCCATTCCTGGAGTTTTGGTGCCGATCTCCGCTCCAGTCACATCGCTGTTGTCATCCATTGAAGGGTCTGGGGGCCGAGACTCCCTCGTCCGTTCCGGGGGGGATAGTCAAACCGGACTTTTGTTGGATCCGTCTCTCCCACTCGGGGATTCAGCGCAGGTGAGTTTGGTGACCACATCAGCCTCGGCGCCATCTTTCTAGGCATGGGGGAAGATCTCCTGGTTCCTCGGAGCCGGAGGCTTTCTTGGCCCAGGATCGTAGTGCCTTTGAGGTGCTTTCCTGTGAGACTGCTTCACCCTTGGCTCCAGCTACTCTTTCCCCGTAAAGGGCCAGTGTCAAGCTCTACACAATCCCTCCAGCCGCAGCTTAGGGAACCAATGCCCCAGGATGCCCCAATGGGCGAAACCCTCTTTTCTGAAACCTCCCCGGAATATCCCCCCCGAGGAGGTCCCTCGGAAGAGAACATGTAAGAGGAAACAGACACCCCTGAGTCTGTCACATCCAATACCGACTTAGAGGATTCAGAAAGGTCCCCACAGTCACCTTCTCAGGATGTCTCCTTTTCAGATATCTTGGAGATCTTGAAACAGGTGGCTGGAAAATCCTGTCTCCTTCTGAAGATTTCAGTATACGTGGAGTCATTTGGTTCTCAACTCTCCACCTCTTGGGTGTCTCCGCCTTTCAATCAGCTCCTGGGTGTAGTCATTTGAAAGGAGTGGGGATCTCCAGAGTTGGTGGAACCTGTTACGAGGAGGCCCAACAAATTCATTAAAGCCCCGAAAGACAGTTTTGACCAATGGTGTCCCAGTAGATGCTATGGTGGTGGCGGCCACCAAGAAGGAATTGGCTGAAACTTCTGCATCTGTCCATCCACTGAGTAAGGAGTCTCAAACGATGGTCAGATACGGGATGCGTATGTTCTCCTTAGCGACCTTGGCCCAACAAATTCATTAAAGCCCCGGAAGACAGTTTTTGACCAATGGTGTCCGAGTAGATGCTGTGGTGGTGGTGGCGGCCACCAAGAAGGAATTGGCTGAAACTTCTGCATCTGTCCATCCACTGAATAAGGAGTCTCGAACGATGGACAGATACGGGATGCTTATGTTCTCTTCAGCGGCCTTTACCCTTAGTTCACTGAATTACTTATCCCATTTTACTTGTCTTCAGAGGCATCTCCTCAAGGAGCTAGGAGATGCCCTCCCAGGTGCTACAGCTGGGGGGGTATCTGACAAGATAAGCTCTCAGCTTGTGACCTTAACCTCTATAGCTAACTTCTCCATGCGCCTCATTTCTTATGCGGCCGATGGAGCAAGCAAGGCAGCAGGCACAGGAATATATCTGAGGAGACATTCCTGAATGCTTCTTTGTGAGTTTGCTGAACCCTTCAAGTCTTCCTTTATTGACGCCTCATGTGGCGGCTTGTCCTTGTTCGGGCCACAAGTGAAAGAAACTCTCACCAGGAGCGAGCAAGATGGCAAGACTCTGTCTGCCGTGGGAGTACGTTTCTCCATTCCTACTAGATCTCATCCCAAAGGTCAGAAGGGCAGAAAAATGTGGTTCTGGGAATCCAAAGGAGCCTTGCTGGATGCTTGTGGCAAACTTTCTCATAGGGCAGAGGGGGAAATAACGGAAGATGCTGCCCTCGCAGCAGAGGTGGTCCACAGAATCAGGGTGATAGAGATGTGTTTTCGGGTAGTCCCTTCCAGTGCTCCTGAAAGGAGGCCCGCCTGTCCATCTCTGGAGGCAGTCAGGGGAGATTATCACTTTACCCAAAAGCCTGGCTCTATATCACTCAAGACAAATGGGTACAGTCCATCATATCCAGGGAATACAACATTCCTTTCTCCCTTCCACCAGTCTGTCCCAGGCATGCCACCCGGTCAAAGGGGTCAAGCAACTCTAGAAATTCAAAGGTTGCTAGAACAAGAGTCATCCAAGAAGTCTGTGCAGACAAAATCGTATCCAGAATTTACTCGAGTTTGTTTTTTATTTCCAAAAAAAGATGGGACTGGAGACCAATTTTGGATCTCAGCAGACTGAACAAGTTGGTAAAGAAAACAGTTATGGATGGTAACACTGCAGTCCATACTTCCTTTTCTGAGACAAGACAATTGGATAGATCTTCGGGATGCGTACTACCATATAAAGATGGACAGGTGATCTAGAAGATATTTACATATCCGGCTGGGAGGCAGTCATTACCAGTTCAGAGCTCTTCCGTTTGCTCTCACTACAGCCCCCAGAGTGTTTACCAAATGCATGGCAGTAGTTACGGCTCACCTGAGGCATCAGGGATTCAGGGTGTTTCTTTACTTTGACAACTGACTTCTGACTGCCACCACCGAGCATCTACTAACCGGGACAAGAGACACCACCATTGATCTCTGCTCAGAGCTGGGCATTACTATAAATTTAGAAAGATCTGCCTTGTCATCACTGCATATTACCTTTATAGAGGCAGACGAGCACAAAAGACGTGGCAAAACTGCCTCACAAAAGAGTTTAAATGCTACGCTATGAGGTGTCAGTATTGCTCATGAAGAAAAAAGGTGCAAGCAAAATTTGTCCTCAAGGTTCTGGGTTCAATGGCAGTTGCAATAACATTATTTATTTTGTTTATTTGCAGTTGGTTTACCAGGATTGTCCATTGAGTCAAGAAGAACCCATTTTCAATGGAGTCCTGGGGAGAAAAGCTCCAAAAAACAAACTATTAAGAAGTTTTTGGTTACAGTAAGTAACAGAAGTATTAGTAAAAAGAAAAATTAAAAATTACAATCTAAGTTTAGGTTAAACTAACTACAGAAGTACAAGTAAAACAATGCATTATAAAGATAAAATTTCTGAGACCATAAGTCAGAGTTGTGAATTTTGAGTAGATATTTACAAATGGATTGGTTCCTACTAAATCAGTGTATAAGATAGGTTGAGGTACCTGAGAATGTCAGAGGTGTAGAGAGGAGAGATTATGTGGGGTGGGAGCAGGAACATTCCCACTGAGATACAAGGTGCGAGTGAAGTGAGTTTTTAAAGGAGAGAGGTTTGTGGTGGTAGAGATGGTGGTAGGGAGTTCCATTGACATGCAAGGGCAAAGGATAGGAGATTTTTGCCTAGGGGACAGGTAGGTTCATACAGTTCTATTAGGTTTTGATTGTTAGAACTTAAGAGTTTTTCAGGGAGGTGTATTTTAAAGGTTGAGGATAGGGAGGGTAAGAGGGAGGGGCTGACAGTCCCACTGGCACCTGTACACATGAGAATATTACAGTGGCTACTTTTTAATCAGTGGTCCATCCAGGAGTTGCCCACATCAGACAAAATTCTCATTACGAACACCTGCAACAGGGACCTACAGTGGTGGCTTCAGTCCACTCAGGTAACGATAGGCAGACCATTTGTTCTCCGCCAACCTGTAGCTACAGTGACCCTGGACGCTTCCCAGATATGGTGGGGGGCATTATCTGGGACAGACTGTCCAAGGGTCTTGGCAAGAACACAAATACCACTTGCACATCAGTATCCTAGAGATGAGGGCAGTGCTTCTGGCATTGCAAACATTCCAGAGTTCTCTTCCAATAGGTAACTATTAAAATACAAACAGACTATGTCTGTGGTGTGGTACATCATCAAACCAGGTGGAACCAAATGCTACCCCCTCTGTCGAGTGGCTCAGAGTAAGGCAGTGGGCAGTTTCTTCTCAACATTTTCTGACTGTAAAGCACATCCTGCGGAAA
>NC_056733.1:620339921-620417421 GCF_019279795.1 Protopterus annectens
GACCACTTCTGCCTTTAAGGCAGGGAGTTCTAAGCCAAGCTTCTATGGTAAGCACACACAATGGCTCTTCCTCCCCCCTCTGCCCTCCTTTCACTTGTCTAAAACTAGGAGGAAGGCTCA
Source organism: Protopterus annectens (assembly GCF_019279795.1). Taxonomy (NCBI): domain Eukaryota; kingdom Metazoa; phylum Chordata; order Ceratodontiformes; family Protopteridae; genus Protopterus; species Protopterus annectens. The sequence continues at coordinate 620,340,042 of NC_056733.1, forward strand.
CCCTCTTCAAGGACAACTGGGTCTGTATAACCAAGGACCAATGGGTATTAAAAAAATCATTTCTCAGGGATACAGATTCTCCTTCAGTGAACTCACAATTCCAAGAGGGGTACCCAGACCTTCCCCCAAACCATTAGGCAGAGGCATTAAAACAAATAAAATCCCTAATATCCCAGGGGGCAGTAGAACTTGTCCCTCCGGATCAAACAGGAAAAGATTTTTACTCCAGACTATTCCTTGTCCCCAGACAAGAGGGCACTTGGCGCCCCATCCTGGATCTATCCAAGCTGAACACCACCTTGGTGGTCCCCATATTCAAAATGTTAACCTTCCAGCAGCTCCTGCCTATGTGTGCACAAAATTCCTCGCTGGTGACACTAGACCTAAAAGATGCCTACCTCCACATCCCCATCAGGGAATCATGCAGAAAATTTCTGCACTTCAGAGCAGGGGATCAGCACTTTAAGTTCTCTGCACTGCCGTTTGGCTTATCTAGTACTCCCAGAGTATTCACCAAATGCTTGGCCCCGGCTATAGCATTCTGCAGACAGAGAAATATACAGATTTACCTTTATCTTGGACGACTGCCTCATTCATGCGAACAGCAAAGAAATGTTACTCCAGGATCTTCTCTTTGTCAAAAAAAACTTTTAACTTCCCTAGGGTTCACCATCAACGAGAAAAAAATCAAGGCAAAACCCCACCAGGAAAATTGGTTTCCTGGAGCTGTGCTAGACACAGCAACCCTAATGGCCTTCCTATCCCCAGAAAAACAGAGTTTCCTGCCTCTCTACATCACCCAGCTGGCTTCCAGAAGTCACCTCACTGCGAGGAAGTTCCTGCAAGCCCTGGGATACATGGCATCTTGCATCCTTCTCATCCCTCTCACCAGGCTTCACGTGAGAAAGATTCAGTGGTACTTAAAGGACCTTTGGTGTCAGCACTCTGTCCCTAGAGACCACTGTCTCACTGATCCCTTGCATAAGGGATGGATTTTTCTGGTGGGCAGGGGCCTGGGCCATGAACAAGGGTGGTCTTTCATCCTCCGCCCTTCCGGTCAGACTATCACGACCGATGCCTCAAACATGGCTTGAGGCTCTCACCTAGCAGGTAGGTGTACCCATGGTCTTTGGAATGCCTAGCAACTTCACTTGCACATCAACCAGAAAGAAATGATGGCAGTGCAAAACACACTGACTTCCTTCCAACCCCATCTCAGGCCAGGGGTGGTCCTTATAAAAACAGACATCACCACAGTAATGTGGTACATCAGCATGCAGGAGGCACCTAATCTTGCCCCCTGTTCAGGTTAGCCATGAGTCTGGCTTACAGCCACCTCCATGGGCCTACACCTAATTTCCCTGTACTTAACAGGGATCAACACACTGGCAGACCACCTAAGCAGAAACTTACTAGACCCCCACGAATGGCAGCTCCACAGAGAAATCTTTCTGCAAATCACCCAGGAGTGGGGGACTGCAGAGGTAGACCTTTTTGCTTCGCACCTCAGCCACCAACTGCACAAGTTTTGCACCAGGGAGTTTCACCTCCTAGCATGGAAGGTGGATGCCTTGACCTTCCCCTGGAGCTCCCTCTTTGTGTATGCATACACCATCTGCCCCTTCTTCCCAAGGTTCTGATCAAAATAGAGGAGAGACCAAAGGCCATCCTCATCGCTCCAGATTGGCTCAGACCACATTGGTGCCCCTTACTATGCAGTCTGACCGTACTGACCCCAAGCTGCTTCCCCTAAGGTCAGACCTCTTGACCCAGGAGAGGGGGAAGGTACTACATCCAGACCTACAGACTCAAACTTTCAGCATGGCTCATACACTAGAAACTAACAAGCAGTCACTGTTAAGCAAACAGCTCCTGCACATAATCACAGAGGCCAGAAGGCCCAGCACAAGAAAATCTTATGCAAGAAAATGGAAAATATTCTGCACCTGGAAACAATCAAAAGGGGGCAGTACCTCCCAGCCTTCCATCCCTCTCATCCTGGATTACTTAGCAGAGTTGCTCAACAGTGGCCTCTCCTTCACCTCTTTCAAAATCAATGCCTCGGCCATTTCTGCCCATTGTGATTCAGACCCACCCCTCTTCTCTCACCCTTTGGTTAAGCAATTCCTCAGAGGGGATTCTAATATCAGGCCTCCCAGATGACGTCCTACTCCACCCTGGGACCTGAATTATGTGTTAGAGAAACTCCTTTCGAACCTGCCGCTTCAACAGAATTGAAATACCTCTCCTGGAAGACTGCCTTCCTACTAGCTATCACCTTAGCCAGAAAGGTCTCAGAACTTCAAGCTCTCATGGCTGTTGTGCTCTTCATAATTTTCCATGCAGACAAAGTCTCCCTGAGGACTTATCCCTCCTTTATGCCCAAGGTGGCATCTGATGTGACCCTTAATCAGGCCATACACTTTCCTACTTTCTTTCCCAACCCTCAAAACAAGGGGGAAAGAATTCTACACTCCCTAGACATGCACAGACAACTCTGATACTATCTGGACCACAGTAAGCCATTCAGAAAAACTGACCAGTTTCTTGTAAGCTTTGCCCCTTGGGCAGAGGGGAAGCCCATCTCCAGACAAACCATTTCCAAATGGATTTCACACTGTATCCATTTTTGCTACAGACTGCATGGGAAACCCATCCCTAGGTCAGTCCGTACCCACTCCACTAGGGCAACCTCCACTTCCACTGCCTTCCTCAGAGGAGTTTCTACCAGGGACATATTGGAAGCAGTCACCTGGACCTCTGTCCATACCTTTACAAAACATTACCACCTACCTCTCTCTTCGAAGTTTAGGGCAGGGTTTGCCTCTGCAATTCTGCAGGGCCTCCTGACCCGTACATAGGACTTTATCTTTCCTTCCACCCTTTACCTCGGCTATGGGAATCCTCCCACAGATGATGACTGCAACAGTGAAACACGAAGAACATAGTATAGTTGCATACACTTACCATAAATGTAGATGTTAGAGTGTATACACTGTTGCAGTCTTAAGTTTCCCTCCCTCCTTTCCCCTTTTCACATCTTCCCCTAGGGGGACACATGCTTCGCAGGGTGGCTGTTGGCCACCAGGACCACCTCTCTCTTTTCCCTTGTGCTTCTGATGGGTTAGGGCAAGAAAAACTGATGTAATGTCATTGGCTGCCTTGCTTTATAGTAATGATGACCCAACGTCAGACTGCAGGCGACAGCAGCCGGCGCACAAAAACATTGACTCTGGTATTCGGGCCGGCCGAGGGCTACCACAGCAGGGATAACCCAGAGGTGATGGCTGCAACAGTTAATACTCTCGAACATCTACATTTATGGTAAGTGTACACAGCTGTACTATTTCCATCTTCCACACTGTAGTGCGATCTCAGAGTTGGTATATTAAAGTTCTGGGAGGGGTGTGGATCTCTGAGTTGGTATATTTAAGTTCCGGGGGTGGGGGGTTTGCAGGTGAGCTTGCCGTCATCTAGCAATGTGAAGGTAAGTGGTCATATGGTCTTCGACTTTCTGAAATGTTGACCATGTAAAGTAGACCCATACACACACGGATACAAGTTATTGATTGAGCAGCATTAACAAGCATCTTACCCCCTCTGTTAATGGGTATCTTTTTGGAAAGTATGTGCCCGATATTGTTTACAGGAGTCTCTTCTGATTGTGCATCATCTTTTGTATCCATATTCTTTCCTCTGAATTACTAGAAAGCAATCTCTTATTAAAGTTACAACTTGAACTGATCTCTGATTATCAGCTGTGTGGTTCTACTAAGAGAGTTTTTTCTTTTTCTAGTCAGTTTTTTCCTATTTTTTTTTTTCTTTTGAATTTCTTCTTTGTTGGTATCCAGGCGGTGTAATTACTAGCCAGTAATCAAGCTCATCAAAATTGGAAAAATTAACTAGCTTTTTTGCAACAGTTCTTCGGTTTTCACACTGGCAAACTTTAATCAACACATTGCTCTGTCAGCTGACATATTTGAATTCCAAAGACAAAATTTTGTAGGAATTTCATCTGTAACAAGAGAACAGTTGCACTTGATGCCACAACATGTAAATAGACTCCTGGCACAGTGTGCTGTAGTGCAGGTCCCAGAAGAAACAGAAGAGGATTTTGTCACTTTTCCATGTCCCAAGAAAAATCTTCCAGACCCACCCTGGATCAGTTAAGCAGTAGCTGGAAGTTTCAAGATGTTGAATTTGTAGAAGCTTTTGCTTTTAATTTTACCCAAAACAGTGATAGTGACTTTTGATCTGAGTGATTCTTGCTTACACATTCCCTTGGCAAAGAAGGAGAAGGTAGTTCATGAGGTTTGAGACAGGGGTGTTCCATTTCAAAATTACATGCTCCCCCCTTTTGAGTGTCTACTGCGCACACGATCTTTTCTGGTTGTGTATCTTTTGTGTCAATATTCTTTCCTCTGAATTACTAGAAAGCAGTCTCATCAAAGTTGCAGCTTTTCCCCACACAGGGTTTTTGCAAAGTGCCTTGCTGCAGTAACCATTTACTACACAACAGTAACAGATGTTCTTGGTGTTTCACGGTTGCAGTCCTCACATTTGGTTATCCCTGCCAGGGTAGCCCTCGGCCTGCCTGAATACCAGAGGCTTAGTATTTCTGTATCTGTTGCTGTTGCTTCAGGACTGATGTCAGGTAGTCAGTAGTATAAAGTAAGGCAGCCGACATCATTACATCAGTCTTTCTTGCCATGGAGCCCGAAGCAGAAGCAGTTCGCACAAGTGCTGGTCGGCCGCTACCTGAGTTTCGTCTACCGAATTAAAGTTCAAGTCTTCTTAAGCTAAGTACCCTGTTGGGGATCCTTTTTTCTTGCACTGATGTCAGAAAAAGTTAACAATTGTCTTGCCTGTGGAAAGCAAATACCACACCAAAACTTTCATTCTTACTGCGACACTATTTTAGGCCCAGACCACGGCATCCCCTATTGTCATTTCTGTGCTTTGTTCAACACCAGAACTATCCATTGTCGGGCCCTTATTGTAACTAGATATTTATGCTTACAGTCCTCAAACTCCGATATGGTTTCTGTAAGCCATTCAACAGCAGAACTTCCGAAAAAAGTAAAGATAGACATAGAGAGACTGCACAGGTCCAAAACTACCGACGACGCTCCCGTTAAGCTAGTCATCAGTTCTCCGGTCCTCAGTGAGGTGCTTTCGCAGACCCTGATGCCCGCTTCTGTGGATTCGCAGGCTGCTACCGCGACCCTTTTCGAGTCTGGTGTTGCAAAATTCTTCTTTGACTAAGAATCCTGCGGTCATCTCTACCTTGGATGGGTCCGGAGCCACTGAGCAGGTACCGGCTTCCGAGGAAGTCATTCTCACTACCGATTCTTGACACACTAGCTTCGTCTTTTGCAACTACCGTTCTTTCGAAAATTACAATTTCTTAGCCCTAGGGTACTAACCACACCCAAGAAACCGAATACCCAATCTCACGCACCTGCTTTCTTGCCTTAGTCCCAAATGCTTAAAATGGCAGAAGACCTTAAGTTAATCAGGGGAAGCTAAGCTACCTCCTCCAAAAGGAAGAGAGGTCTGTCCCCTGTAGTTTTGTCTGAACAAGAGATGTTATGTGATCCTATCTCGCCTACATTCTGTACTGATGGGCTCGGAGCCGATCCCTCGGCTCCGACTCGGCACGCTATGCTATAGAGCGAGGCCTCTTATTGGCTGAGCTATTTCTTATCCCAGGATGCACCACCACTAATCCCCCAGATCTCGTTTGCCGCTTACAAGCTTAGACGTGGTCTCAACTTGGCTGGGCTAAGTACTAATTTATTTAGGCTTTTCCTGTCAGGAATTTGCTTGCTTTGAACCCAAAAGCTGTTTTAACAGCTATTGTGATTTGAGTGTGTATTCAACAGTTCTGTTAAGGAATTTGTGTTTTTCGTCAAGAGAAGGTTTCCCGTTTTAGTTAGAGGGGCCTTCCCCTGTTGCCTTTGCTATCTTAGCGTTTTATTTGTGGGTCAAGTACCCGTTTAAGTTAGAGGGTCTTGACTCTCTCTATTTCTGTGTGGAATTTTTTCTTGAACATCTGTATTGTGTAAAAAAAAAAAAAAAAACTTTATATTTTCTGTTTTAAACATTAAGTTTTGGTGTTTCTCTTTAGACAGGTGTGTTTTTTTTCTAATATAGTCATGTCCAAAGAGCATAAACCCTCCGGGTTTAAAAAATGCACGAGGTGTGGTTTTAAGATGTCCATAACGGACGACCACTCCTCGTGCGTTTACTGTTTAGGCGCCAAGCACCTACAAGAATCATGTAGCGTGTGTCACGCCTTCTCATCAAGGGTCCTCCAGGAGAGGAAAAACAAATTAATCCTTAAGGGGTTAATCAAGCCATCCTTCGAGGAGGCTTTATCTTCGTCTCCCTCTCATTCAAAAAAGAAGAAAGCGTCGGCTCCGACCAGTCTGTCTGAACCGACTGCCAAAAAACCTAGGCAGACTTCTCCATCGGCTCCACGGACTTCGGAGCAGAGGGCGGAACGGTCTGCCTCGATGCCTCCAGCCTCGACCCCTCTGGTTTCGGAGCTGAGGACTGGGGCATCGAGAGGCAGGTCACCTTCATCGGCTCCACTGATATTGGAGCCGATGAGGGTCACCGGCTCAGACTCTTCCCGCCGGGCGAAGTCCTTATCGGCACCGAGGGAAATTGCCTTGAGATCTCTCTCGGAGCCGATAGTGGTAGAATCCATTCGGAGCCGGTCCCCTAGACCTTTGGAGCCGATGGAGAAATCAGTTCGGGCCCGATCGGTATCCTCCAGATCATCCAAGATGTCTGATTCGGACATCGACAGGGTGCTCCTAAGACTTTTCCAGTCTCCGGTGTTCCAAAAGCTAGTTTCGGCTCCAGCCCATTCGCCGAAGCCGATGGTCCATCTTCCTTCTATGGTTCCTCCTCCAACAGCCTCGGCACCGTTGGAGCCGGTGCTGGTGGAACCGGTGGAGGTTTTAGGGTCGGGCCCGACCCTTACTCCAACTCTGGCTCTTTGGTCGGAGTTCAGTACACGGACTTCTTCCGTCGGCCCCGGGGGGGATGCTTCGGATTGATGTTTTCGGTCCCAGGTCTCCCTCTTGGTGCGTCGGCGGCGGGAGTGCCGTCTACTGTCGTGGCCACGGAGGTGGGACCCTCCCAGGATTCTGGTGGTCCCACCTTCAGGGCTATGAGGAGTGCGTTAGCCAAATCTTCTTTGGCTACCTCCACGGTCTCCCCAGCTCCTTCCCTGCATACCGAGACTGGGTCTTTGGCAGTCCCCCTGTCCTTAGACAGCGGAGCCCCGGGGCCTGAGGTTACCCCCACTGGGGTTTCCCCCCCTTCTGAAGCCTCTTCGGAAGAACCCCCCAGGAAAAGATCGTGCAAGAGGAAGCACGTTGACTCCCCTGATGAGTCTCTTACATCAGACACTGATCTCGATGATGCAGAGGGGTCCCCAAAGTCGTTCTCGGATGATGTCTCCATTGCAGACATCCTGGAAGCCCTTAAACAACGAGGCGGCTGGCAGTCCAAACCCCCTTCTGCTGATGAGTCTGTGTTCCTTAAGGCCTTCGGGGCTCAGCCCTCTGCCTCCTGGGTGTCTCCGCCCTTCGACGAGCTCTTGGACTTGATCTGTCGAAGGGCGTGGGAACACCCAGACTCTGTGGAACCGGTGCCTGCTCGTCCGAATAAGTTTCTCTCGGCACCCCCTGAAAAAGAATTTCTAACCAAAGGTGTGGCTGTAGATGCTTTGGTGGTGGCATCTGCTACCCAGCAAGATGTAGCAGAGGCTTCGACGTCCGTCCATCCTCCTAATAAGGAGTCTAGGAGCATGGATTGGTACGGAAAGCGCACCCTAAGTTCAGCGGCCTTTACATTAAGGTCCTTGAACTACCTTACGCACTTTACTAGATTTCAGAGGGATCTGATTAAAGAGCTTTCCGATACCCTCTTGGGTAACCTGCCTGAGGAGCTGGCCCAGACGGTTGGCTCTCAGCTGGCTACATTGTCGTCCATTTCAAAGTCGTCCATGAGGCTCATTTCTTATGCGGCCGAAGGCGAGTAGAGGCGGTACAGGCATTGCTCTCGGAGACAAGCCTGGCTCCGCCTGTGTCATTTCACGGAGGCCTTTAAGTCTTCCTTTGCCGACGCCCCCTTTGATGGGTCCTCCCTGTTTGGACCCAAGGTAAAGGACACACTGACCCGCTGCGAACAGGAGGGTAAGACTCTGACTGCCGTAGGGGCACGATTTTCCACTCCCTTTCGGCCTTATCCCAAGGCTAAAAGAGGAGGGAAAATGTGGTTCCGTAGATCTCAGAAGCCTTACCCCTCTCAGCAGGATGATCCCCCTTCCAGAGGCAGGGGAGGGGGAAATTCTTCTGGAAGACACCGTCCCAGAGGCGGCAGAGGCCCTCGCAACACTGGAGAACGCGAGTCCTTTCGTGGCTATTCAGCCTTTCACAGTCCCTGAGGGATTGCCCGACTGTGCAGCTCCGGAGCCAGTCGGGGGTCGTTTTTCGAAGCACCTGAAAGCCTGGGAAGGTATCATTCAGGACCGATGGGTGCTTCGAATTATCGCCGGAGGTTACACCATCCCTTTCTCTCACTCCCCACCTCAGTCCAAAAAAATCCCGGACCCGCCACCCAGTCAACGGGATACTGCAGCCTCAGAAGTTTCAAAGCTGCTGCAAAAAGGAGTCATCCAACCGGTCCCCGCAGACCAGATCGGATTAGGGACTTACTCAAGATTCTTTTTGGTGCCAAAAATGACTGGGGACTTAAGGCCCATTTTGGACCTCAGCATCCTAAACCGCTCAGTCAGAAAGTCCAAGTTCCGAATGGTCACCCTACAAACCATTCTCCCATTGCTGGAGAAAGGTGTTTGGATGTGCTGCATAGATCTCAAGGACGCTTATTACTATATGGTACATCAAGCGTCCAGGAGACATCTGCGCTTCAGCCTAGGAGGCAGTCATTTTCAGTTCCGCGCGCTGCCCTTTGGTCTAACCACAGCCCCCAGGGTGTTCACCAAGTGCTTGGCAGTCGTGACTGCTCACCTGAGAAGTCTAGGATTCCAGGTGTTTCCGTATCTAGACGACTGGCTCCTAACTGCCACCTCCAAGCATTTACTACTGCGGAGCCTACAAGCCACTATATCACTGGGCAATTCCCTTGGAATCACCTTCAATTGGCCAAAGTCTGTGTTGCTGCCATCTCAACGAATAAGATTCATAGGGGTAGAGATAGACTCAAACCAAATGCGGGTCTATCTACCTACAGACAGAATACAAACCATACAGACTCAAGTTCGAGCCTTACTTCCCAGGTCCAAAGCCCCAGCCAGGATGGTCCTGCAGCTTTTGGGATCCAGGTCCGCCACGGTTCTTCTAGTCCCCTTGGCAAGGTTGCACATGAGAATTCTCCAGTGGCTTCTTTCAGCTCAGTGGTCCTTTCAGGAACTCCCTCTCAGTCACCTCATATGGATCACGGAAACATGCAAACGGGACCTTCGCTGGTGGCTAGTGCCTTCCAATTTGGATCAGGGACGACCTTTTCTTCCACCTCCTCCTGCGGTCACTTTGACCACGGACGCCTCCCAGATGGGGTGGGGGGGGCATTCCCTGGGCAGGTCAGTCCAAGGCAAATGGCACCCAGAAGAGACCCTACTTCATATCAACATCCTAGAAATGAGGGCGGTGCTTCTGTCCCTCCAAGCCCTTCACGATTACCTTCCTCAGGGCTTAATTGCCGTTCACTCAGACAACATGTCAGTTGTCTGGTACCTGAACAAACAGGGAGGGACCAGATCCTCTCCTCTTTGCAGAGAGGCCATGAGAGTCTGGGAATGGGCAGTCTCGACCAAACGCTTTCTAGTGGCTACTCATATCCCGGGCAAGTCCAATGTGATAGCCGACAGACTGAGCAGAACCATCCTCTCTCCTCACGAATGGTCTCTGAACATGACAGTTGCAAGTCAGATTTTCAGCAGATGGGGAGTTCTGTGTTGCGACCTCTTCGCGACTCCACTAAATGCGAAGTGCAAAAAATTCTTCTCCCTAACCCCGGCTCCGGGGAAGAGCCCCATGGACGCACTAGCCCGTCCTTGGCCCACCGGCTTGCTTTATGCCTTTCCTCCAGTTCCTCTCCTTACCAGGGTGATCCAAAAGGCATCTCTCTTGGGGAGCAAAATGATCTTAATTGCTCCTTACTGGCCTCGTCAAGTATGGTTTCCCTATCTTCAGAAATATACTCTGGAAGGTCCATGGTTCCTGGATCAGATCCCAGACCTTTTGGTTCATCAGTCGGGACTATTCCACCAGTCCCTGCACACCTTAAAATTGACGGCTTGGCTCCTCCTCTTCCGACTATAGTCAGGAGTCATACGTTGGATCCAGAGGTTGTACACACATTATCTTCGGCCCATAAGTCTGCTACAAAGAAACTGTATTCTAGCAAGTGGAAAAGATTTGCTATTTGGGCTCAACTCCGGGGCCTGGATCCCATCACTATTCCCATGGCAGAAGTGCTAAAATTTTTAACTTCTTTTCAATCGAGGCTCTTCAGTCTCTACTATCAGGGTTCAATTGGCAGCGATTTCTAATTTTCACGAATCGATAAACCCACCTTTAATGAGCAACAGATTGTGTAAGACCTTCTTGAAAGGTGCTGCGCTTTTAAGACCTCCGATTTCTCATCCTGCTCCTCCATGGGATCTCGATGTGGTGTTACGCGCCTTAACTTCATCCCCCTTCGAACCAGCAGCTACATGTGATCTAAAATTTCTATCGTGGAAGACTACCTTTCTGGTGGCGATTACTTCTGCCAGAAGAGTTTCAGAGCTTCAAGCTTTGTCTGTAAAACCCCCGTATTTGGTTTTTCACAAAGACAGAGTATCTCTCAGGCCAAATCCTTCATTTGTCTCTAAAGTTTGTTCTAGTTTCTGCCTACAACAATCGTTAGAACTTCCAGTTTTTTTTCCAAAATATTCCAACAAAGTGGAATTCATATTCCACACATTAGATGTCCACAGGCAGTTGCGTTTTTATTTAGACAGGACCAAACAAACAAGGAAAACAGATCAGTTGTTTGTATCCTTTGCAGACAAATTGGGCAAAGCTGTCACAAAGGTCACTATTGCCAAATGGATCAGGGACTGTATTACTCAAGCTTATTCTTATTCTAACAAAGAGCTTACCATCTCTGTCAAAGCTCATTCTACAAGGGCTATGGCTACTTCGATAGCATTTCATTCTAAGCTTGCCATTAGTGACATTTGTGCTGCGGCTACATGGTCTTCCCCACACACTTTCATTTCCTACTACAAATTGGATGTGGCATCTAGAGGATGAGCTTCATTTGGTTCCACAGTGCTCAGGAGTGTTTTCCAATGAGCCACCCAGGATTTAGGTGCTAGGGACGCTGTCCCATCAGTACAGAATGTAGGCGAGATAGGATCACATAACATCTTTTAGTTATGTACTTACCATAACTTTAGATGTTTGGGATCCATCTCGCCTACATTCCTAATAACCCACCCTCCTTCCCCCTTCCTTGGAGATCAGAGGATATCAGAAGGTCCGAATCCTGCTGTTTCATCTTGAAACATCTAACAATGTTATATAATCAAGTTATGCATGTGTGCATGAATGTGGACAAACAAGATCTGGGGGATTAGTGGTGGTGCATCCTGGGATAAGAAATAGCTCAGCCAATAAGAGGCCTCGCTCTATAGCATAGCGTGCCGAGTCGGAGCCGAGGGATCGGCTCCGAGCCCATCAGTACAGAATGTAGGCGAGATGGATCCCAAACATCTAAAGTTATGGTAAGTACATAACTAAAAGTTATGTGACTCTGATGCATCTGAATATGAAGACATGCAACCCCTCTCTACTTATGAGGATTCCATCCCTTCAGCCTCTCCCCCAGAGGATTTTTCATTTGGGGAAACTCTTAATACCTTAAGGGAGCATTTCCAATGGGAGAGTCAGGACTACCCTCAGTCTAAAAAGATACTCGGGGAATTCTTAGATCTTCCACAGCACAGACCTTAGGCCATCCCCCCATGTTGTAGAGGATGTTTTCCTGGAATCCAGCTCAACTCCTGACACCCTCCCTCCTGCACCCAGAAAACCAGACTGGTACTACAGAGTCCCTGACCCACACATTTCTTTTTAAAAATCCTACTGCTGACCCTGAGGATATTTCTCAAGGACGTAAAGGGATTAAAGCAACCTCTGCTAAGAATCCCACCCCCTCACATAAGGATTCTCGAGAACTAGACAGATGGGGTGAAAAAAAGTATACACCTCGGCTACTCTTGCTATCAGGGCACTAAATTGTCAGTTCCATATGCTAAAATTTCAGCAACATGCCCTGGAACTCCTCAAAAAATGTTCTCCTTTCCTGCTTGTGCAGAATCTAAAGAGTTACAAGAGTTAATGCATTTTGCAAGTCAAGTAACTAAACACATCTTTCAGTGTGGTTTTGATGCCGTAGAAGCTTCTTGCAGGGCAGCAGTCACTGGATCTATCATTAGAAGGCATGCATGGCTTAAGGAACAGCGCTTGCCAGACCATGTCAAATTGTTGGATGCCCTCTTGCACAAAGACAACTTATTTGGCACTAAGGCAGAAGAGGTCTTAAAAAAGATGGGAGAGAGAGAAAAATCTATGCAGATAGTTAAGGATTTCTTACAAGTCCAGCCACCCAGGTTCAGCAGGCATTGTCCCACCAAGTGCTGGTCCTTTCCTGCTTCCACTAAGCCAGTCCAGCCTAGACCCTGGGGAACCAGACCCCACCCCCCCCAGACAGCAGCCATAGGGAATGCAGAGATCTAAGCAGTGGTCTACCTCCACTTCAAAACCAGGGAGTTCTAAGCCACCCCCATATAAGAACTCATAATGACTCACCTCCCCACCCCCTCCCTCTGCCCACTCACTTACCCCAGAAGGAAAACTCTCCTTTCAGGCAAGCACCTGGGCCACCATTACCAATGACTGCTGGGTTCCCAACAGTGTCCTAGGGATACAAATTTTCTTTCCACACCCTTCCAACCCCAAAAGGGCTCCCAGATCTACCTCCAAACCAGTGAGTAGAGGCTCAAAAGCAAGTCCTTTCCCTGCTTTCTATGAGGGCAGTAGAGCACGTTCCTGCAGGAACAGATAGACCAAGGTTTCTACTCCAGATTTTTTCTGGTGCCCAGAAAAGATGGCACCTGGAGCCCCATCCTCGATCTATCCATTCTAAACACCTTTTGGTGATCCCAAAATTCAAAATGCTCACCCTCCAGTAGCTGCCACCCATGCTCTCCAAGAAAGCTTGGCTAGCCACCCTAGATCTAAAAGAGGCCTACCTCCATATTCCTATCAGGGAGTCATGCAGGATATATCTTCGTTTCAGAGCAGGATCTCAGCACTTTCAGTTCTCTGCGCTTCCCTTTGGCTTATCTACTTCTCCCAGAGTTTTTACAAAATGGCTCCAGCCATTGCCTTTTGCAGGCAAAGGTATATCCAGATTTACCTAAACTTGTATGACTGCCTACTTTATGCAGACGGCCAGGAAAAGCTGCTCAAGCACCTGGCCTTTGTAAAGTCCCTACTAACCTTCCTAGGGTACACAATCAATGAAAAGAAATCCAAACAGGTGCCCACCCAAAGGAGTATATTTCTGAGCGCTAGCCTGGACACAGCATCCCAAATGGCATTCCTTACCCCAGAAAAACAAATTTTCCTGACAGCTTACTTCTCTCAAACTTGCCATCAGACCACAGTTATCTGCAAGGAAGATCCTGCAAGCTCCGAGGTTCCTGGCATCTTGCATATACTACTCATTCCATATGCCAGACTGCATATGAGGAAACTTCAGTGGTACCTAAAAAGCCTTTGGTGTCAACACTCTCAAGACCTGGCAACTCTTATACCTATCATTCCTTGCTTCAGAAAAGATTTTCTTTGGTGGACAGCAGCATGCTCCCACAACAAGGGACTACCTTTCTCACCACAGACGCATCAGGTTATGCTTGAGATGCACACCTGGATGGCAGGTGCATACAGGGCCAATGAAGCCCGCAGCAAATCCCTCTGCACATCAACCAAAAAGATATGATGGGTTTCCAGCACGCCTTGATAGCTTTCAACCCTTTCTCTCCCCAGGGGCTCTCCTGATCAATACAGACAATACCACTATGATGTGGTATATCAACAAGCAGGGAGGGACTCGCTCCTACTCTCTATGTATGCTGGCCATGACCCTTTGGCACACTGCCTCTGCCATGCAACTACACCTGTTAGCACAATTCCTACCAGGTTCTCTCAGCTCTCTGACAGACCAATTAAACAGAAGTCTTTTGGCCCACACGAGTGGCAGCTCAACAGAAGAACCTTTGCCCTAATAACTCAGAAATGGAGCACCCAGAAGGTCGACCTCTTTGCCTCCCACACCAACCATCAGCTCAGCAAATTCTGCACCAGGGAGCATCACTACATGGCTTGGAAAGTGTATGCCTTGTCCTTCCCCCTGTGTTAATCTATCGGTCTATGCCTTTCCTCCCCTACCTCTCATCTCCAGGGCACTGCTCAAAATAAAGGAGGAAAAACCAAGGACAATTATAGCGCCAGCCTGGCCTCGCCAACACTGATACTCCTTGCCGCGCAGCCTATCCCCACTGCGACCATGGCATCTTCCTCAGATTCCAAACCTCCTGACCCCAGAGGGAAGGGGAATTCATGCATCCCCATTTGCAGACATTTTGGCAGCTTGGCTTTTTCCCTGACCCCCAATCAACCTTCCAACCTCAGCAAACAGGATGTTCATCATGCATACAGCTGCAGTCATAACAGATGGGTTCTCCTGCCTTCAGGCGGGTCCTCGGTCGGCCGAATTCCAAAGTCTAGGTCCGGCGTCGGTTGTCGTCGCTTCTTCCCTGACGTCAGTGTGACAGGGGTATAAAGGAACCAGCCGACACCATTTTCTTCAGTCTTTCTTGCCGCGCGGTGCCCGAAGCAGAAGAAGTTGCAAGTGCCGGTCGGCCAGCTCCTGAGATTACGAAAATTTGGAAACCGAAGTCTTCTTAAAAGCTAAGTACCCGTTGAAACTTTTCTTGCCTCAGACCGATGTCAGACAAAGTTAATAATTGTATTTCTTGTGGGAAGCAAATACCGCATAAGGATTTCCATTCCCTCTGTATACCTTGTTTAGGCCCAGACCACGACGTCTCGGTCTGTCGCTTTTGTGCTACATTCAACAAACGCACTATTAAGCATCGGGCGGATTTCGCCCAGCATTATTTTGGGAAAGCATTTAACTATACTATGTCATCGGATACTCTAACTCTGGTTTTGTCTAAAAAACGCAAAGCCAAGGACCGACACATGAGGTCCGCGGCCTCTACCGACACCACGCCAAAGCCGACTACACATGGCCCGGTTCTCAGCGAGGCGCCTACGCAGCCCCTGACTACCGACGACACTTCTTTGACGGTGTCTTCTGTGCCCGAGGTCGCAGGCTCCTTGGCCCACACCCCGACTACAGATACCGAAGCCACTCTTGGCGTTGAAACTCAGAATGTGGACAGGTCCACCTCCACTCAAGGTGTCTTCAGACCTTCCTCTTCTTTCTCCATCAAGGCTTTCACAAAGTCTAAAGCAACCATGCACTCTAAGAGACCACCTACACAGGGCCCTTCTCCAGGCCCCATGCCTAAGAAACAGATGCTTAAAATGGCTGAGGATTTAATTACTCTTATCAGAGGTTCTCAGCCCCCTCCGGACAAAAGGCCCAGAGTGGAGGAAGATTCCCCCTCCTCTGATCAGGGCTCCATTATTTCAGAGCACTCTGATCAGGAACATTCTTACTCCCCTTTTGAAGACTCTGATGCGGAGGAGTCCATCCCTTCTGTATCCCCCCCTGAGGATTACTCATTTGGGGAAACTTTGCATACATTAAGGGAACACTTCCACTGGGAAGGCCAGGATTATTCAGATTCCAAGAAAAGGCTCAGGGAATTTCTCTTGCTACCTCAGCACAGGCCTCTGGCTATACCTCCTGTATTGGACATCCTAGATGATGTTTACTCGGAGGCCTGCCTTAACCCGGACTCTCTACCTCCAGCTCCAGTTAAGCCTGACAGGTACTACAGGGTTCCTGACTCACACCAATTTCTATACAAAAGCCATGCGGCTGACCCAGAAACCATCTCACAGGGCCCCAAGGTAGTTAAGACCTCCATTGCTAAAAATCCATTGCCTTCTGAGAGAGATTCCAGATCCTTAGAAAGGTGGGGAAAAAAGGTATATACCTCTGCTACCTTATCCATGAGGGCCTTAAACTGTCAGTTTCATATGCTAAAATACCAACAGTTTTTGTTATCATAATTGAAAAGTAAAATGTCACAACCTGAACAACCAGACTTGAAGGAGTTGCAGGATTTGATGCATAGTGCAGAACAATTGGGTAAGCATACCTTAAAATGTGGTTTTGATGCTTTAGAGGCCTCATGTAGAGCTGCGTTTACAGGATCAGTCATACGTAGGCATGCCTGGCTCAAGGAACAAGCCTTGCCTGATCATGTCGAAGCTAAATTACTAGACGCCCCTCTTCAAAAGGATGTACTATTTGGTGCTAATGCTGAGGAGGTATTAAGGAAAATGGAGGAAAAGGCTAAATCAATGCAAACTGTGAAAGAATTTCTACAGGTTCAACCCCCACGTTTTAGTAGAAATTGGCCTTCCAAAAACTGGTCCTTTCCTGCCACAGACAGACCCCAAAGAGGCAGATACAGGCGCCCGAGGGGCAGAGGACAATCCCAAGGATCGTTTAGAGGCAGACAATGGCAAGTTCTTACACAAAGAGGTGGTGAGGACAACTCG
Organism: Protopterus annectens; assembly: GCF_019279795.1. Taxonomy (NCBI): domain Eukaryota; kingdom Metazoa; phylum Chordata; order Ceratodontiformes; family Protopteridae; genus Protopterus; species Protopterus annectens. The sequence continues at coordinate 620,356,901 of NC_056733.1, forward strand.
CAATCTTTCAGAAAGCAAACCCAATGACTTTCCCCTTTGCATGCCAACCAGGTCTCAAATGGCAGCACCCTTAGGAGGAAAGTTGGCATTATTTTCAAAAAATTGGCATATTGTCACAAAGGACAAATGGATCCTGGACATTATAAACAGAGGCTACAAATTCCATTTTCACACCCTTCCAAAAATGAGAGGCATGCCGAACCTGCCACACAATCAAAGGACAGAGGCACAAAGGCAAATTACAGATCTCATAAACATGAAAGCTATTCAAGAGGTACCTACGCACGAACAAGGTCAAGGTTTTTATTCCAGGCTATTTCTGGTGCCAAGGAAGGGAAAAGATTGGAGACCTATTTTGGATCTATCCATCCTAAATGCATTTCTTCTCGTACCAGAATTCAAGATGCTCACTCTACAGCAACTTCTTCCCATGCTGGGCAAGGAGTCTTGGCTGGTAACATTGGACCTCAAGGAGGCATACCTGCATGTCCCAATCAGACAAAATTGCAGAAGGTACCTCAGATTTCTTGCAGGTTCATCCCATTAATTCTCTGCATTGCCCTTTGACTTAGCTACTGCACCCAGAGTATTCACAAAATGTCTGGCATCAGTAATTGCCTACTGCAGACTTCAAGGGATACAAATATACCCCTATTTGGACGACTGCCTGATCCAAGCGGACAGCAAGCACATTCTTCTGAAACATCTGGCTTATGTAATAATGTTGTTGAACTCTCTGGGATACACGGTCAACAAAAAGAAATCAAGGCTAATACCCTCTTGGAAGATAATTTTCCTGGGTGCCAATTTGGACACAAACACCCAGATGGCCTACCTCACGCCAGAGAAGCAGGGGCAACTAATTCAATACTTCAGAGCACTAGCAAATTGCACCAGGCTGACTGCAAGGAAAATCCTGCAGGCTCTGGGATTCATGGCATCTTGCATCTTACTAATCCCATGTGCAAAGCTGCATATGAGGAAACTACAGTGGTACGTGAAAAACATATGGTCTCAACACAGCCACAGTTTGGAAACAATAATACCACTAATTCCATGTCTGCAAAAGGAATTTCTGTGGTGGGCTCAAGCATGTCAAACAAACACAGGTCTTCCATTCAGCAAGCCTCAAGCAAATCAAGTCATCACAACAGATGCCTCTGACTACGCCTGCGGTTGCGCACATGACAGGTCGGTGCATTCAGGGCAAATGGTCCCAAAAAGAAAAGCACCTTCACATCAAAAAGAAATGCTAGCAGTAATAAATGCTATTATGGCTTTCAAGGACCTTCTACAACCAGGTCAACTATTGATAAGAACGGACAACACCACAGTTATGTGGTACATAAACAAACCGGGAGGAACACATTCTTACCCCCTGTGCAGACTGGCCATGTCACTTTGGAACATGGCCATGGACTTACAAATGGAACTACAAGCACAGTACTTGCCAGGCAAGGAAAACACGCTGGCAGACAACCTAAGCAGGAATATGACAGATCCACACGAATGGAAATTGCATCCAAAAGTTTTTACAGAAATAATCCAAGAATGGGGAAGGCCAGACATAGATCTCTCTGCCTCCCACAAAAATCATCAATTGACAAAATTCTGCTCAATGATCTTCCATCCAAAGGCCTGGAGAGTGGACGCTCTCTCTTTCAGTTGGACATCAGTGACAGTTTATGCCTTCCCACCTCTTCCTCTGCTGCCCAAAGTTCTATTGAAGACCAGAGCAGACAGACCAAAGATGATTCTCATTGCTCCGGACTGGCCAAGGCAACACTGGTTACCCACTCCTGAGGAGCCTGACACATTCCCCACCAATGGACCCTGCCTCTAATGCCTCTTCTTCTGACTCAAAACTCTTCACAGCCAGCTAAAAACACTCAATCTAGCCGCATGGAAGATTCCTTAGCATCACAACAGGCCCTACTCTCCAAGGAGGTGCAGAATGTCATTTTGGAGGCCAGAAGACCATCAACTAGAAAAGCTTACTCCACAAAATAGAAACGTTTTTGTGTCTGGAATGAGAAAAAGGGCCAGGATCCTGGAAAACTGAATTTACCTCAAATACTACAATATTTGGCTGAACTGCTAAGCAGTGGACTTTTTCTCCTCCATTAAAATCCATGCCTCAGCCATTTCTGCAGAATACAACACTGATCCACCTTTATTCTCTCACCCTCTCTTAAGACAGTTCCTCAGAGGGGCTAAGAATTTAAGACCTCCAAGGAAACAACCAATACCTGCTTGGGATCTTAATTTCATTCTGGAAAAACTGACCTTGCCTCCCTTTGAGCCAGCTGCCTCATCAGATTTGCAATATTTGTCCTGGAAAACAGCTTTCCTACTGGCTATCACCTCAGCTCGTAGAGTTTCAGAACTACAGGCTCTCATGGCTGTCCAGCCTTTTATCTTCCATCAGGACAGAGTTTCCTTACGAACCAACCCGTCCTTTATGCCTAAAGTGGTATCCAGGGTAGCTTTAAATCAGGCCATACATTTACTTACTTTTTATCCTAATCCTCAAAACAAAGGGGAGAGATTACTACATTCCTTGGACATCCACAGACAACTCCGTTATTATTTGGACAGAACAAAGCCTTTCAGAAAATCAGAACAGCTCTTTGTGGCCTATGCGGTAGGAGCTCAAGGAAAGCCAATTTCCAAACAGACAATCTCAAAATGGATAGCCCACTGCATACGCTTTTGCTATTCCTTTCATGGCAAAACTGTACCTACAGGCATTAGAACTCATTCCACCAGGGCCACAGCCACCTCTGCAGCCTTCCTCAGAGGAGTCCCTACCAAGGATATTTTGGAAGCAGCCACTTGGTGTTCTGTGCATACCTTCTACAAGCACTACAACCTACCATTGTACTCCAAATCTAGAGCAGGCTTTGCCACTGCAGTCTTGCAGGGCATTTTGGCTCCTCCTAGTTCCACCTAGTAACTACCACCCCTTTCTTAGCTTTGGGATTCTACCCATCTGTTACGACTGCAGCTGTATGCACGATGAACATAGTACAATTTTGTACCTACCATAAATGTAGATGTTCGAGTGCTAATACAGCTGCAGTCCAGGATGTCCTTCAAGAATGCAACTGCAGTCATAACATATGGGTTGTCCTGCCTCAGGCAGCCCTCGGTCGGCCGGATTCCAAAGTCTGGGTCCGACGTCGGCTGATGTCGCATTTCTCTCCGACGTCAGAGCGGCTGGAGTACATAAGCATCAGCCGACACCATTTTCTTCAGTCTTTCTTGCCGCGCGGTGCCCGAAGCAGAAGCAGTTCGCAAGTGCCGGTCGGTCAGCTCCTGTACTCTTCAATTCCAAAGTCATCAAAAAAGCTAAGTACCCCGTTGGGGACCTTTTCTTGCCTCAGCCGATGTCAGAAATTACTGAAAAAGTTAACAATTGTCTTTCTTGTGGTAAACAAATACCTCATAAGGATTTCCACTCTTACTGTCTTCCTTGCCTTGGCCCAGACCACGACGACTCGGCCTGTGTCGCCTGTGCTCGCTTCAATAAGCGCACTCTTAGGCGCCGGGCGGAGTTCGCTGAAGATTTTTTCGGCGAAAAATTTGCTTATACAATGCCGTCGGAACTTCCGACATCGCAAACTCCCAAGAAACTAAAAGACCGGGACGGACATCCTCGGCCCGCGTCTACCTCCGACTCCACGCCAAAACCTACCACAAGTGCTCCAGTCCCTCCTGAGACGGTTATTCCACCGCTCCGAACCGAAGACACTGCATTACCGACGACTCCGATACCGGATATCACTCCGCCAGTTATAGATTTTCCTCCGGATACTGAAACCGAGGAAATGCCCGAGACCATTGCTGTAGATAAGGTCACTCCTGCATGTGGAGCTGCCAGGCCTCCTATGGCCATGTCTATTAAGGCCTACGCTCGGGCTAAGGCAGCCAGCAAGACCAAGCACCTTACTGCTAAAGCCTTACCTCAGCCTACTCCAGAAACACAAATCATGACTATGGCCGCAGACTTAATTTCTATGATTAGAGGTTCACAGGCCCATCCTGAGAGAGGATCCCAGTCTCCTCCTGATAAGAGGCCCCGGGTTGAACCCTCTGACCCTATCCATTCAGCTGAAGATTCTGAGGACTCTGTCCACTCCGATGGCCAGGAAGAGCTCTTCCAGACCTATGAGGACTCGGATGCAGAGGATTCCATCCCCTCGGCCTCCCCTCCTGAGGATATTTCTTTTGGGGAAGTTCTGCATACCATGAGGGAACATTTCAAGTGGCAAGGCCAGGAATATTCTGATTCCAGAAAGCGCCTTCGAACTTTCCTTAAAAAGCCCCAGCACAGGCCCTTAGCTATCCCTCCTGTGCTTGATGTTTTGGATGATTTATTTTCTGACTCCAGTGTTACCCCTGATTCTCTTCCTCCTGCTCCAGCCAAGCCAGACAGGTATTACAGGGTCCCAGAAACACATTCCCATTTATTCAGGGCCCATACTGTTGATTTGGAAACTATTTCTCAGGGACCTAAAGGTGTTTCAGCTTCCACCTCTAAAAACCCCTTGCCTTCCAACAGGGAAGCTAGGTCATTAGAGAGATGGGGGAAAAAGGTTTACACCTCCACTACTTTATCTATGAGAGCTTTGAATTGCCTGTTTCATATGTTACAATATCAGGATTTCCTGTTAGATTTACAGAAAACATTGGCCTCTCCTGATCCTTTAGACAGGAAGTTTTTGCAGGATGCTGTACATAATTCTCAGCAAGTCAGCAATCACTTCCTGCAGTGTGGATATGATGCACTGGAAGCTTCATGTAGGGCAGCTATGACAGGGGCAGTCATTCGTAGACATGCATGGTTAAAAGAACAACCTCTACCAGATCATGTTAAGGCAAAACTTCTGGATGCACCCTTGGAAAAGAACAAGCTTTTTGGTGCTAATGCTAAAGATGTGTTAAAGTCCATCGAGGAAAAAGCAAAATCAGTTCAGACGGTTAAAGATTTCCTCCAGGTTCAGCCCCCCAGATTCAGTAGGAATTGGCCCTCAAAAAACTGGTCCTTTCCTAATCCTGAAAAATTTCAAAGGGGTAAAAACAGACGTGACCGAGGAAGAGGACAATACAGAGGTCCTTACAGGGGACGACAATGGCAGCCAGCAAACCAAAGAAGTGACACAGGGGTTTCCCCTGCCCCACAGCCACAATCTCAATGACTTTCCTCTACTTCCGCCTACCAAGGAACAAATAGAAGCTCCCTTGGGCGGAAAATTATCTCTGTTTTCAGACAATTGGCACAGATTGACAAAGGACAAATGGATTTTGGACATTATAGACCAAGGTTACAGGTTCCACTTTCATACCTTACCAAGAAAACAAGGCATGCCAAACCTACCACAAAACCAGAGGGCAGAGGCTATCAAGCAAATTTCTCTGCTGGCTCGGATAAAAGCAATAGAAAGAGTTCCACAATAAGAACAAGGCCAGGGGTTTTACTCAAAGACTGTTCCTTGTTCCAAGAAAAGAAACTCAATGGAGACCAATTCTGGATTTGTCCGCATTAAACACCTTTCTCATAGTACCAAAGTTCAAAATGCTGACTCTACAGCAACTCCTTCCCATGCTGGGCAAGGGGTCTTGGCTGATTACTCTGGACCTCAAGGAGGCATACCTGCATGTCCGTATCAGACACAGTTGCAGAAGATACCTCAGATTTCTTGCAGGGCCAGAGCATTATCAATTCTCAGCATTGCCATTTGGCTTATCTACTGCGCCCAGAGTATTCACAAAATGCCTGGCTTCAGTAATTGCTCATTGCAGGCTCCAGGGGATCCAAATTTACCCGTACCTGGGCGACTGCCTCATACAAGCGGACGACAAATTGATGTTGACAAAAAACTTGAACTATGTCATACGATTACTTCAGGCTCTGGGATACACAGTCAACTTCCAAAAGTCAAGACTTCAACCATCCCAGCAAATAACCTTCTTAGGAGCCAAACTAGACACAGCCTCTCAAATGGCTTACCTGACAGAAGACAAGCAAGAGAAGTTAACTCATTATTTCAAAGGTTTGGCAAAACTCACCCAGATGACTGCAAGGAGATTCCTACAGGCCCTGGGTTACATGGCATTCTGCATTCTCCTGGTTCCATTAGCAAGATTACACATGAGAAAGCTTCAGTGGTACCTAAAAAGCCTATGGTCTCAGCACAGCAGCAACTTAGAGACAACCATACCGCTCATTCCATGCCTACAAAAGGAATTCCTATGGTGGGCCTCGGTAAGCCAGGCAAACACAGGTATGTCATTCAAAAAACCACAGATAACACACAGACCATGACCACAGACGCCTCAGACCTTGGATGGGGGGCGCACATGGAAGGCAGATGTATACAAGGACAATGGTCTACAAAGGAAACACATCTGCATATAAATCAAAAGGAAATGCTGGCAGTAATGCATGCCATTGAGGCCTTTCGACAACAACTTCAGCAATGCCATTTACTGATACGGACAGACAACACCACTGTGATGTGGTATATAAACAAGCAAGGGGGCACCCATTCTTACCCCCTTTGCAGACTGACAATGAATCTTTGGGAAAAATCACTGAGCCTAAACATACAGCTACAATCCCAATTTGTTCCAGGCAAAGACAGTGTGTTGGCGGACAGCCTAAGCAGGAATTTCACAGATCCACACGAGTGGAGGTTACATCCGAAGATCTTCACACAACTCACTTCGACATGGGGCAGGCCAGAAGTAGACCTATTTGCCTCTCACCTCAACCATCATCTACAAAAATTCTGCTCAAGGACATACCATCCACAAGCTTGGAAAATAGATGCTCTCTCATTCAACTGGAACTTCCTAAAAATCTATGCATTCCCACCTCTGCCACTGATGACCTCAGTATTACTAAAGATCAAAGCAGAGAGACCCAAGGGGATCCTAATAGCTCCAGACTGGCCAAGACAACACTGGTATCCACTACTACGGAGCATATGTCACACCAAGAAGTAGGCCCTGCCCCAATGGCCCCTACTTTTGACTCAACACAACTTCAAAACAGTGCATCCAAACCTTCAAACATTGCAGCTAACAGCTTGGGAGATCCCATGAATAACCTCAATCTATCTCTCTCCAAGGAAGTTCAGCGGATATTAACAGAGGCTCGAAGACCATCCACCAGAAAGGTTTACTTAGCAAAATGGAAGCGATTCAGCATTTGGAATACCAGCAAGGGACATGATGCATCATTATTAAACATCCCACTCATCCTGGAATATTTGGCAGATATGCTACAGAATGGACTCTCATATTCTTCCATAAAGATACATGCGTTAGCTATTTCAGCTAGATATAACACTGATCCGCCTGTCTTTTCACATCCTTTGCTAAGGCAATTCCTCAGGGGAATCAAGAACATTAAGCCACCAAGAAAGGCTCCAGTGCCAGCCTGGGACCTCAACTTTGTACTAGAAAAACTGACTCTCCCTCCATTTGAGCCAGCAGCTTCAGTCGACTTACAATTTCTCTCATGGAAGACAGCTTTCCTGTTGGCAATTACCTCAGCAAGAAGGGTTTCGGAACTACAGGCCCTAATGGCAATACCACCGTTCATAATCTTTCACAGGGACAGGGTCTCGTTAAGAACCAACCCTACCTTTATGCCAAAGGGGGTATCTAGGGTTTCTTTAAATCAAGCTATTCATTTGCCTGCTTTCTTCCCCAATCCTGAGAACAAAGGGGAAAGACTGTTACATACCTTGGACATTCACAGGCAACTTCGATACTACCTGGACAGAACCAAGACCAGTAGGAAGTCTGAACATCTTTTTGTAGCTTACGCCCCTGCAGTCCAAGGAAAAGCAATTTCAAAACAGACTATTTCAAAATGGATTGGACATTGCATCAGATTCTGTTATTCCTTTCATAGGAAGACTATTCCTGCCAATGTCAGACCACATTCCACCAGAGCTACAGCCACCTCTACAGCATTTTTAAGAGGGGTGCCTACGAAGGACATTCTAGAAGCTGCTACATGGAGCTCCGTGCATACATTCTCCAAACACTACAATCTCCCTCTATACTCCAGATCCAGAGCAGGCTTTGCTTCGGCAGTCCTGCAGGGTTTGATTGCCACACCATCTTTCTCCTAGAGCATTCCTCCTCCCCCAGCTAAGCTATGGTATTCTACCCATATGTTATGACTGCAGTTGCATTCTTGAAGGACATAGTACAGTTTTGTACCTACCATAAATGTAGATGTCTGATAGATATGCAACTGCAGTCGGATTTTCCCTCCCTCCATACCCCTCTATGCCTAGGGCCCACTCCTATCCCTGTTTTCTCTTAGCTGGGGATATCTGTTATGGTGTATCTGTTTATTGCTTACTTATTTGTCTGGAATCCTGTTTTTGTCTTCCAATTTGATTACAGCCTTCCTTGGAGGGCACCTGGCATCTGGGGCAAGAAACACTGAAGAAAATGGCGTCGGCTGATGCTTATGTTCATACCTGATACCTGCTACTTCTGACTCGCAGGTCTCTACTGAGACCCATTCAGAGTCCGGTATGCCATGAGATGCTTTCATCTGTGGAACCCGCAGATGTTTCTACCTTGGATGGGTCCGGAGCTGCTGTGCAGGCACCGGCTTCTGAGGGTGTATTCAGGCCTACAGATTTGCATATCAAACCAACTGCACCTTCAATACTAAGACCTAAATCTCGATCTATGTCGAAAAAGATTGATGCCCAGGCCACATGTTCAGGCCCCTATGCCTAAAAAACAAATGATCAAAATGGCTAAAGATCTACATACTCCAATCGGGCAGTCACCCCCCCCCCCCCCAAAAGAGGCCTAGGCCTGAGCTTTGACTATGAATCTTGTGATCAGGATTCTGTTTCTTCTAACTCTTCTAATGACTTGGATTTGTCCTTACCTACTTATGAGGATTGTGATGAAGAGGATTCCATTCCCTCTGCCCCTCCCCCCCCCCCCACCCCGAGGATTTCTCTCTTGGTGAAACTTTACATACCTTAAAGGAGCATTTCCACTAGGAAAGTCAGGAATTCTCTTGATTCAAAAAAGAGGTTTAGGGATTTTCTTCTTTTACCTCAGCATAGTAAAGGCTATACCTCCTGTACTCTGTGTAGATGGGGCAAAAAGGTTTATACTTCTGTAACCTTGGCTATCAGGGCTTTAAACTGTCAATTTCATATGTTAAAATATCAACAGCATATTATTGGACTTCTTAAATAGAAAATGATTATTTCTGACTGTGTGGAAAATAGATTTACAGGATTTATTGCATTCTGCTGAACAAGTTGGAAAACATACTTTGCAATGTGGTTTTGATTCTTTAGAGGCCTCCTTCACGGCTGCTGTTACTGGCTCTGTGCTTAGAAGGCATGATCGGCTTAAGGAGCAATCTCTGCCTGATCATGTTAAAGTAAAATTGTTAGATGTTCCTTTAAATCAGGACTGCCTGTTTGGCAATAAGGCTGAAGAAGTTTTAAAAAATATGGAAGATAAAGCTAAATCTATGCAAACTGTAAAATATTTCTTACAAGTGCAACCTCCAAGATTTAGTAGGCACTGGCCTACCAATAATTGGTCCTTTCCAGCTACTTCCAGACACACTCAAGCCAAATCCAGACACACCAAAAGCACCATATTTCAGTCCCAGGGGACTCTCAGACCTAAGCAGTGGGGAGGCCTCCACTTCCAAAGCTGGAAATAAGACACCCCCCTGTGGGTAAACAGTCTCAATGACTTTCCTTTAAAATTACCAAGCACTTACCTTTTAATGCAAAAAACTGGTAACTCAACCCAGGACAAATGGGTTTTAAATGTAGTGTCCCAGGGATACAGATTTCATTTCCACACATTGCCAACACCAAACGGATGGCCAGACATGCCCCCAAATCAGTGGGCAGAGGCTCAGAAACAAGTACTTTCCCTCTTAAATGTGGGGGCTATTCATCCGGTACCAGAAGAGGAAAAGGGAGAAGGTTTCTATTCCAGGCTATTCCTGGTACCCAGAAAAGACAAATCATGGCGTCCAATTCTGGACCTGTCTACTTTAAACACCTTTCTGGACATTCCAAAATTCAAAATGCTGACTCTTAACCAGTTAGTTCCTGTGCTACGCAAAGATGCCTGGTTGGCAAATCTAGATTTAAAAGAAGCTTACCTCTATATCCCAATCAGGGAATCTTGCAGAAGATACCTACGCTTCAAAGCAGGCTACTTGCCTTATCAGTTCTCTGCAATGCCCTTTGGCTTGTCTACTGCGCCCAGGGTATTCACAAAGTGCCTGGTTCCAGTAATTGCATTTTGCATGCAAAGAAATATTCAAATATATCTATACCTGGACGATTGTCTAATTCAGGCAGAAAACCAGGCCATACTTCTAAATCATCTGGCGTTTGTAAAAAGGGTACTAACTTGTCTAGGGTACCCCATAAACGAAATGAAATCACAACTGGTACCCTCTCAACAGATTACATTCCTGGGTGCAAGCTTGAATACAACTTCCCAGATGACTTTCTTCACGCCAGAGAAGCAAATTCATTTGGTAATGTACTTCAGACAAGTGGCCACAAAAACCCTGCTGTCTGCAAGACAAATTCTGCAAGCCTTGTGGTTCATGGCCTCCTGCATTCTTCTAATTCCATATGCAAGACTGCATATGAGGAAACTTCAGTGGTACTTAAAAAGTTTATGGAGTCAACATCGTCACAGCCTGCAAACAATGATTCCGATCATATCTTGCTTACGCCTGGAGTTCCTATGGTGGGCAGAGGCCTGCCATCAAAACAAGGGACTGCCATTCATGCTACCCCCTGCCATTTAAACCCTAACTACAGGCGCATCAGACTATGCATGGGGTCTCACCTGGCAGGGAAGTGCATTCAGGGCAAATGGAACCCAAATCAAATGCACCTACATGTTAATCAGAAAGAAATGTTAGCTGTACAGAATACTCTGACAGCCTTCAAGGACTACATTCTTTCAGGACAACTAATGGTAAAGGCGGACAACACTACGGTTATGTGGTACATAAACAAGCAGGGGGGTACATATTCCTACCCCCTCTGCAGACTAGCCATGGCATTGTGGAACATGTCCTGGAGCTACCAAGTGCACCTACAAGCTCAATTCCTGCCAGGAAAATTAAATACACTGGCAGACGGAATAAGCAGAAATCTCTTGAACCCACACAAGTGGAGACTGGAACCAAGGATTTTCAACATGTTGGCAAGCAACTGGGGGAGCCCAGACATAGATCTATTTGCTTCCCCCCGGAACTACCAGTTGGACAAATTTTGCACAAGGATTCCCCACAAAAAAGCCTGGAAAGTGGATGCTCTGTCCTTCAGCTGGAAAAACCCATCAGTTTACACCTTTCCACCTCTGCTCTGCAAAGTTCTGTTAAATGTCAAACAGGAAAAACCAGGAATGATTTGATTGCTCCAGACTGGCCACACCAACACTGGTACCCGCTCCTGCGCAGTCTCTCTCAAATATCACCACGGCATCTGTCTTAGACACCTACCTAACTGTCTTAGCAGGAGAACCAGATTCTGCACCCTCCGCTCCCAACATTGAACCTTGCAGCTTGGCTAATCACTTAAGTTCACTCTTAGCATCTCTCAGCAAGCCTGTGATGGATGTCATCTTGGAGGCTAGAAGACCTAGTGCTAGAAAATCTTATGCTGACAAATGGAAAAGATTCTGTGCTTGGAATCAGTCTCAAGGTATGAGCACAGCAGCGCCCAATTTACCTCAGATTTTACAATACTTAACTGAGATGCTTCACAGGGGCCTGTCTTTTTTTCCTCCATTAAAATCCACGCCTCAGCCATTTCAGCTCATTATAACACAGAACCTCCACTCTTCTCTCATTCTCTGCTCAAGCAATACCTCAGAGGGGCCAAAAACTTGAGACCACCCAGGAGAGTTCCAACCCCTGCCTGGGACCTTAACTTTGTATTGGAGAAACTCACTCTACCTCCTTTCGAGCCAGCTGCTACTGCAGACTTAACATTTCTTTCTTGGAAAACAGCTTTCTTCTAGCAATCACTTCAAGAAGGATTTCTGAGTTACAAGCCCTTATAGCAGTGGAGCCTTTCATAATCTTTCATGCGGACAGGGTGTCATTCAGGACCAAGCCATTCTTCATGTCCAAGGTAGTATCCAGTGTGGCTCTTAATCAGTCCATTCATTTGCCAAATTTCTTTCCCAATCCACAAAACAAAGGGGAATGGATTCTGCATTCCTTGGATGTGCACAGACAACTTAGTTTCTACTTGGACAGGACTAAAACTCGAAGAAAATCTGAACCACTGCTGGTAGCATTTGCTGCAGGGGCAGAGGGGAAGGCTGTTTCAAAACCATTTCTAAAGGGATAAGCCATTGCATTCATTTCTGCTATAAGCACCGTAGAAAACCTATCCCCCAGGGGATCAGATCTCATTCCATCAGGGCTGCATCTACTTCTGCAGCTTTTCTCTGAGGTGTTCCTACCAGGGATATTCTAGAAGCTGCTACCTGGAGTTCAGTTCATACTTTCACCAAGCATTATCATTTACCAATTTTCTTTGCCGCTGCTGTTTTGCAGGGCCTTATAGCTGGTACTAATGCTGTATAAATCCATCCTCCCAACCATAGTTTTGGGAATCTACCCAAATATAATGAGTGCAACAGTGAAACACGAAGAACATAGTACAGTTGTGAACACTTACCATAAATGTAGATGTTAGTGTATTCACTGTTGCAGTCCTGGTTACCCTCCCTCCAGCCCCCTGTTTTTCTCTGACTATACCTCTACTTTCTGTTAGTATGCTTAAAAGCCTTTTTGGTGTATTTTTTTTGGTTGGAGGTATATTTTTGTGTTTTAAAATTTTATTTTGCTCCCCATTCGGGGGGGCACCTGATATCTGGGGCAAGAAAAACTGAGGTAATGACGGCTGCATGTTTTATACCCCTGACTACCTGACGTCATGTAAGAAGGAACAGCAACCGATGAAGGACCCCAGACTTTGTTAGTCAGGCCAACTGAGGGCAACCTGCCAGCAGATTACCCAAATGTAATGACTGCAACAGTGAATACACTTGAACATCTACATTTATGGTAAGTGTATACAATTGTACTTTCTCACTGCTGCCAGTGAAACAGTTCCTTAAGGGGTTCTACATTTGAGATCTCCCAAAAGGAAGTAGCACTACCTTGCAACCTCTGTTTTGTATTAACAAACTTGTCCTTGCCACCATTTGAGCCGTTTGCTGCCACTTCAGTTAAGTTGCTGTTGTGGAAAACTGCCCTATTGGTAGTCAACCTCAGCCAGACAGAACTTTGAATTTTAGACCTTCATGCATTGAGCCCTTCCTGGTTTTCCATAAGGATGGAGTTGTCTTACCTGTTGATCTTTCTTACATGCATGATGTTTTCACAGAATCAGCCACTACCTCTACCTAGGTTCCCTCCTTATACAAAACAGGTGATCAATACTGCAACATGGAAATAGAAGGGCATCCTTTAATTCCCAGATTCTTACAGAAGGCACTTCAATTGAAGAGCATGGTTATCATTCTTGTCCCTTTTTGCCCTTGTCAAGTGTGGATGTCCTTCTGTTCCCATGTTGCAGTATTTATCACCTTTGGGTTATCCTCAGCTTAACTTCCTGAATGTCTGGCTAGTATACAAAAGCTTTAGTCACTGCAAGGTACATGGGACATCTGACGTTGGCCATAGGGTGCATGGGCCAGAAAAGTGACTTCTGCATGTACCCGTCCTCAGAACTTCTCTGCTTCCAGTAGAACGTCAGCTGTACCTGACGTCGGATCTTTGAAGTTAAGGTTAGTACCCCATTGGGGACGTCTCCTCCTTTTATTTTTGGTCACTGCATGCTTGCTTAGGTTCATGTCATCCAGGGAAGTAAAGTGTAGGTGCAGACATCAGATCCCCCATAAGCATGCCATGACTTTTGCCTTTTCTGTCTAGGGCCCACCTACGACCGTAAAACCTGAGCGATTTGTCAGGCCTTTGTTCCCAAGACTCTCTGCAGCCGCTTGCATGCCCTTAACATCTGTTTAGAAAACCAGAATCTTAAACATCTGACTCTGGTGATGGAAGGGCGGTCTGGACAGGTCGTTGAGCCTCCAAAAAAAGAAGGCCAAAGTTTCTAGGCCTGAATCTACTGTTGCACCTCCTCCACCCGACGTTCCCCCCCTGTGGCCGACGTTTGCCTGAAGGAACGTATGGAACCAGACAAGTTGGGTATAGCTGGTACCATTTGGGAGGTAGCAGAACCTAGTGCTGAAAGCACATCTTTGTAGGTTTAGCAGACGTCTGGCACCAAAGATGAGGGGGAACCTCGGCTCATAACTGAAGTCAAGACTGCTCCTTCCACTGCTTTAAAACACTCCGAACCTGAGTCCTCCTCAGGCCCTATGCCATCCAGGCCTACCTGTTCATTAAAAAGGAAACAAAAGACAAAACGTATCTGTCCTCTTCCTTCAGAAAGCCTACCTGATTAGCAGGCTTTCTCTCAAAGCATATTTAATTCCTTCTTGGCTCTTAGAACTTCTGTGGCTGCTTCCCCTCTGGCTGCCCCTCCAGTTATCAGTCTTAGGCCTGAGACTTGAAGATTCTCAATCTCTTTGCTAAGGACTCTTCAGATTCCTGTTCAGAGGACTCCCTTTCCTATGCCTTTCAGATGCCTTCCTCCCTTGGGCATGCATCCACTGAGGAGGAGTCTGCTGAGGCAGACTCCCCAGGAGAGGAACTCACCTTTGGTGACACCATCTCTAAAATGTAAGTTTTTTTAAATGGGATTCCATGGAAATGTCAGAGATTCAAAAGAGGTATTATAAACTCTTACAAATGGACACCTCGTAACCTTACCAGCCTTTTGGATACCTTCAGTTCAGCCTCTCCGAAACCCTGATTTCCCAACCACCCACCAGCCCGTAGAAGGCCTGACAGGTTCTGTAAAGTCCCAGAAGGGGACATATTTCTGATTAAATGCCCAGTTGCAGACCCTGGCACTGTTTCAATCTCTGCAGACAAACCTTCCAGATTACTTCCCTCCACCTCTGTCCTTCCCACTTATGACGGTGAGACCATGGAACACATTGGCAAAAAAATATACGCTTCTGCCACCTTGGGTTTTAGGGTGGTCAACTACCAGGAACATGGCAAAGTATGCCCTGGCCCTTTTGACCCATTTCTAAACTTTTGGATGATTTCCCAGACTCTCTTTTTAAAGCTCAAATATCTAGCCTTATCTTCTTGTCCTCTCAAGTGACAAGGCACTCGATCAGATGCAGCTATGATGCTTCAGTGGCCTCACCCAAGTCTGCAGCTTCTGCCTCAGTCCTTAGAAGGTATTCTCTGCTGAGACACCAACCCCTTCCTGATATCAGGGCTAAACGTCTGGATGCACCCCTGGAAAGTTCAGCCCTTTTTGGGGCTAAAGTGACAGAGCTCTTCAAAACCCTTTAGCGAAAAAGGAAGGAATTACAAGGCTAAAGCGTTTGTCTCTCCAGTTCCTAAATTCCACAGGAATTATCCCACTAAGACACAGTTCATCAGGAAACCTTCTGCTCCTACCCCTCATTCTAGAAGCAAAAAGAGCTCCAGGAAACAGCAGCCTCCTTCCAGGCCTGCTCAAACCCCAGTTTGGAAACCTCAGTTTCAGTACAGGATAGGGTAGTCTGTGACCACCTGCTTTCCCCTTCACCCCCTCCAGATGCCATTCACCTACCCCAAAGACTCTCACTGTCTTCCTGTCTGGCAAAGCATTACTTCAGACAAGTGGGTCTTGTCTGTTATAGAAAAGGGTTACTTCATGGCTTGGGTCATTCCTCCCTCCTTAAGAGGCATCCCTCAACTATTGAAGGACCCAGCTCCCTTTTTTCTAGACTTTGACATCCTTCTCTCTCAAGGGACTATCCAACCTGTTCCTCTGTCAGAAAATGGGAAAGGGCTTTTAATCCAAACTTTTCCTTGTCCTAAGGAAAGATGGCCCATGGAGACCCATCCTGAATCTCTTACCTCAACCTTTTTCTACAACTACCCACTTTTCGCATGCTTACTCTCGAGACTTTTTTCCCTTTGCTAATGTCTCAGACATTCCAGGCCACTTTGAACATCAGAGAGATGCATATCTGCATATCCCCATAAAGACCCAGCTACAGGAAGTATTTATGATTCTCTGTGGGTTCCTTGCATTTTCAATTCTCTGCCTTGTCCTTTGGACTATCTGCTGCTCCAACGGTATTCACCAAGTGTCTTGCCTCAGTGGTAGCCTATTGCAGGGTCCAAGGAATTCAGATTTTTCCATACCTGGAAAACCACCTGATTCAGGCAGGTTGTTCCACATTTCTACAGATCCATCTTCAAAGTCATCTCTGTCCTGCAGTCCCTGGGGGTTCAACATCAACTTTCCCAAGTCCAAACTAAATCCCTCCCAGGACCATGTTTTCCTGGGGTGCAGAATAAAGACAGATGTTATGAGGGCATACCTTCCACCCCAAAAGGTAGAAAGTCTGAAGCAATACCGGCTGTCTGTCCTCCACACCACTGCTATGACAGCAAGACAGTACCTCAGACTTCTAGGACATATGTCCGTCACTATACCTGTCTTGCCACTGGAAAGACTCTCATGAGAAAACTTCAGTGATACCCGAGGTCCACATGGACCCAACACTCCCACCCTTTGGAACACAACATTCCTTTCCTACCATGCCTAAGGAAGGATATCCTTTGGTAGTAGGATCCAGACTCTCTCAGCCCAGGACTTCCATTACAACCCATTACCCCAGTCCAGGAGATGTACGCAAGTCCCTCAGACCTGAGCTGGGCAGCTTGATGGTGCAAGGCACATGAACAGGCCCCTTCAAGTGGTAGCACATCAACATCAGAGAAATTAGGCCATCATCCTTCCTCTGAGGGCCTTCCAAAACATTCTGAAGCAGGGTTCGCTGAAGTTATTCACAGGC
Source organism: Protopterus annectens (assembly GCF_019279795.1). Taxonomy (NCBI): domain Eukaryota; kingdom Metazoa; phylum Chordata; order Ceratodontiformes; family Protopteridae; genus Protopterus; species Protopterus annectens. Next base: position 620,373,902 of record NC_056733.1, read on the forward strand.
AACCCTACAGTTTTCTGGTATGTGAACAAACTTGTGGGGGGGGGGGGGGCAAAATCTTACTTGCTATGCAGATTTGCAGTCCATGACTGGGAATTGGTGGTCCAACATGGAGTCACGCTGTAGGCAGTCTATATTCCTTCAGCCTAGAACACTCAGACACCTTGAGCAGGTCCATGTCACAATCCCACAAGTGGATGTTACACAGGGATGTGTTCCTGGTCATAGTCCTGAAGTGGGGTACTTCACAAATAGATCTGTTTCCTCCCCTCTGAACAGACAGCTTCCACTATTTTGTACCAGGGCACCCAGCCCCCAAGAGAGGGCAATGGACGCCTTTTCTATCTCATGGAAGGGGATGTTTTACTGTGCATCCCCCCCACCCACTACTACAAAAAGTCCTGCTGAAAATCCATCAAGACAAACCAAACATCTTGTTGGTGACTCCCTTTTGGACAAGACAGCATTGGTTCCTCCTCCTACATTTTACCAGGGGCAATCATCACAAGATACCTCACAGAGTGGATCTCTTCACACAGGACAAGGGATCCCTAATCCATTCCCACGTGGAATCTCTGAACCTAACCCTGTGGGTGGTAGTTATGATCCTTTCAGACACCTTGACACTGAGGACATGTTTAATGTCCTGCAGGAGGCCAAGAAACCAAACACTAGGAGATCTTATTTGTCCAAATGGAAAAGATTCTCCATCTGGTGTCTTCGAAGACAGCTAGACCCATTTCAAGGAGAGAGGTCTCTTAACTCATTCACTCCGGAGCAGCGCAGGAAAAGCTGCCTGCTTAATTCCACCATAGGAACAACCGTGCAGCCTGAGCTCATTTTCAGAAAATCTATTTGTAATACCATACAGAAAACAAATGTTCATAACTCTAACTATAAGAGCTAGACTAAAAATGTAAACACGAAAGTTGTTCAACAGACACTGACCTTTCCAACAATGTAAATGTTGATGGTGCATATTAAAGTCATTATTAAATATTTGGCAAGGAATGCTGATATTGTGCATATGATGTTATGTGATCCTATCTCGCCTACATTCTGAATGATGGGTTCGGAGCCGATCCCTCGGCTCCGACTCGGCACGCTTATGCCAAAGAGCGAAGTCTCTTATTGGCTGAGCTTACTATATCCCAGGATGCACCACTACCAGTCCCCCAGATCTCGTTTGCCGCTTCCCTGCGAAGACGTGGTCTCGAGCTGGCTGGGCTGAGTAGTTTTTATTAACTAACTTTTCTGTCAGTTTTTTGCTGTTTTTGCTCACAAAAGCTGTTTTAACGGCTATCGCTAACTTTGTGTACGATTTGGATTGGAAAATTGTTGTGTGTGATTGGGTTGAGTTTGTTTTCGGCCCCCCTCCATCCAGGGCCTTTCCGGACTGTCAACCTTCAATACAGGGTCTCTAGTAATACTTTAGTTAGTTTAGAGTTCCCTATACTTTTTTCAGGAAGTGTTACATTAAGCTATTACTGTAAGCTTAGCTTTATTATCAGTAAAAATTTAGTTGTTTACTTTTCTGTGTAAGTGACTAGAATTGTGTAACATCATGTCTCAAACCCCTAGGCCTTCGGGCTTTAAAAAATGTTCGAAATGCGGGTTTAAAATGTCTATCACAGACGATCATTCGCTCTGTGTATATTGTCTCGGGGCAAAGCACTTGCAGGAGTCATGCAGTGTATGTCACGCTTTTTCCTCAAGGGTCCTCCAGGAGAGGAAAAATAAATTGATTCTCAAGGGGTTAGTTAAACCTTCCTTTGAAGAAGCCTTGGCATCCTCTCCGGCTCCGGCCAAAAAGAAAAGGGCTTCGGTTCCGACCAGTCCGTCGGATCCGACTGCCAAGAAACTTAGGCAGGCCTCTCCTTCGGCTCCAAAGACTTCGGAGCCGAGGTTGGAACGGTCTGCCTCGATGCCACCAGTATCGACGACTCTGGCTTCGGAGCCGATGGCTGGGGCATCGAGAGGCGGGTCACCTTCGTCGGCTCCGCTGCTCGGAGCCGACAAGGTCGCCGCTCAGGCGCTTCCTCCTCGGCGCGAAGTCTACCTCGGCACCGATGGAATCTGCTGTGAGTATTCCTCGGCGCCGATACTCATCGAGTCGCCTCGGGCCGGTCCCCTAGCCCTTTGGGGCCGTTGGAGAGGCCTTCGAACCCGTTCTGTTTCCTCTCGGTCTTGAGGATGTCGGATTCTGATATAGACAGGGTGCTCCAAAGACTGTTCCAGTCCCCAGTCTTCCAAAATTTGTTTCGGTTCCGACCCAGCTGGTTTGAGCCGATGACCTTGGCCCACCCATTGCCATTCCTCCTCCGACTGCTTGGCTCCGTCGGAGCAGGTGCTGTTGGAGCCGGTGGAGATCTCAGGGTCGGCTCCGACCCTTACTCCAACCCGGGCCTTGGTCCGAGTTTGGTCTTGGACTTCTTCGGCTGGACCCGGGGTGATGTTTGGGACCTATGCTTCGGTTCCGAGCCTCCCCTCGGTGCTTGGCTGCGGGACTTCCGTCGGCTATCACGGCTCGAGTCCGGACACTCCCAGGATTCTGGGGTCCGGCTTTCAGGGCCATGAGGAGTGCCTTGGCCAAGTCCTCTTCGCCATCTCTCCGGTTTACCAGCACCTTCCTGGGCGTGGAGACTGGGTCTTTGGCAGTTCCCCTGTCCGTAGCCAGCGGAGCCCCGAGGCCTGAGGTTACCCCCAGTGGGGTTCCCCTCCTCCTGAGGGTTCTTGGAGTTGTCTTCAGAGGAACCCCCAAGGAAGAGATCGTGCAAGAGGAAGCACGTGGACTCCCCGAGTCTATTACATCGGACACTGATATGGATGATGCAGAGGGTCCCAGTCGTCCTCGGATGATGTCTCATTTGCAGACATCTTAGAGATCCTCAAGCAACGAGGCGGCTGGATATCCAAACCCCCTCTGCTGACGAGTCAGTGCTCCTCAAGGCCTTTGGGGCTCAGCCCTCCGCCTCCTGGGTGTCTCCGCCCTTGATGAGCTTCTGGATTTAGTTTGTCGAAGGCGTGGGAACATCCAGATACCGTGGAACCAGTCCCTTCGTCCAAATAAATTTTATCTGCACCCCGAGAAGGAGTTCCTTACTAAAGGCGTGGCTGTAGATGCCATGGTGGTGGCATCTGCTACACAACAGGGCGTGGCAGAGGCTTCAGCGTCCATCCATCCTCCTAATAAGGAGTCTAGGAGTATGGATAGTGCGGAAGCGCACCCTGACTTCAGCGGCCTTTACTTTAAGGTCTCTGAATTACTTGGCACATTTTACCAGGCTTCAGAGGGATCTGGTCAAGGAGTTGTCAGATTCCCTCTCGGGTAACCTACCTGAGCAGCTAGCCCAGTCGGTTAGCTCTCAGTTGGCTATCCTTACGTCAATTTCTAACTCGTCCATGAGGCTCATTTCCTATGCGCGAAGGGGCGGGTAGAGCGGCAGGCACAGGCGTGGCTCTCGTGAGACAAGCCTGGCTCCGCTTGTGTCAGTTCGCGGAGGCCTTCAAGTCTTCCTTCGCCCGGCTCCCTTTGATGGGTCCTCATTGTTTGGAACCAAGGTGAAAAACACCCTTACTCGCTGTGAGCAAGAGGGAAAAACGTTATCTGCCGTAGGGGCCCGTTATTCCACTCCCTTTCGGCCTTACCCCAAGGCCAAAGGAGGGAAAATGTGGTTCGAAAATCTCGCTAGTTTTTCTCCCAACAGCAGGAAGATTCCCGTCCAGAGGCAGAGGCGGGAAATTTTTCAGGGAGACGCCGTCCCAGAGGCGGCAGAGGGCCCGCAATTCTGGAGACCGCGAGTCCTTTCGTGGCTCTTCAGCCTCCCACACGACATGAGGGATTGCCCGGCTGTGCTGCTCGGAGCCAGTCGGGTGTCGTTGCCAAGCACCTAAAAGCCTGGGAGTCAATCACTCAGGACAGATGGGTGCTTGGATCATTGCCGGAGGTTACACCATCCCATTCAAAGACTCACCCCTCCGTCCAAGAGAATCCCGGACCCACCACCCAGTCAAAGGGAAATAGCAGCCGCAGAAGCTTTAAAGCTGCTAGAAAAGGAGTCATCCAACCGGTCCCCACAGACCAGATCGGATCAGGAAATTACTCCAGGTTCTTTTTAGTGCCAAAAGACAGGGGACCTGAGACCAATATTGGCTCTCAGCAGACTGTATCAATCCGTCACGCTATCCAGATTTCGAATGGTCACGTTACAATCCATTCTCCCGTTGTTGGAGAAGGATGTTTGGGTGTGCTCCATAGACCTCAAGGACGCCTATTATCACATACCGATACATCAGGCGTCCAGAAGGTATCTGCGCTTCAGCCTGGGAGTCAGTCATTACCATTTTTGTGCTCTGCCCTTTGGTCTCACCACAGCCCCCAGGGTGTTCACCAAGTGTTTGGCAGTAGTGACGGCTCACCTGAGAAGTCTTGGATACCAAGTGTTTCCCTATCTCGACGACTGGCTCCTGACTGCCACCACCAGGCATCTACTAATGGACAACCTCAAAGCCACCATCTCCCTGGGTGTTTCCCTAGGGATTACATTCAATTGGTCAAAGTCTGTCTTGCTGCCCTCTCAATGCATAAAGTTTATAGGAGCAGAGATAGACTCAAGATTGATGCGTCTTTCTTCCTGCCGAAAGGATCCGAAATTTACAGGGCCAAGTTCAAGCTCTGATCTCGAGATCCAAAGCCCCAGCCAGGATGGTCCTACAGGTTTTAGGCTCAATGTCTGCCACGGTTCTTTTAGTTCCTCTAGCAAGATTACACATGAGGATTCTTCAGTGGCTCTTGTCAACTCAATGGTCCTTTCAGGATCTTCCCCTCAATCATCACATCATGATTACGGAAATATGCAAAAGGGACCTTCGCTGGTGGCTTCAGACATCCAACTTGGATCAGGAAAACCTTTTGTTCTCCCCCCTCCAGTGGTTACCCTGACGACAGATGCCTCCCAGATAGGGTGGGGGGGGCATTGTCTGGGCAGGCTAGTTCAGGGCTCTTGGCTTCCGGAAGAAGCTCTTCTCCACATCAACGTGTTGGAGATGAGGGCTGTACTTCTATCCCTACAGGCCTTACACAAGTTTCTTCCTCAGGGCATCATCGCCATCCACACAGACAACATGTCGGTGGTTTGGTATCTGAACAAACAAGGAGGGACCAGATCGTATCCCCTTTGCAGAGAGGCCATGAGAGTGTGGGAATGGGCTGTAGCTACCAACCGCTTCTTGGTAGCGACCCACATCCCGGGAAAGTCAAATGTATTGGCGGACAAATTAAGCAGGACAATTCTCTCTCCGCACGAATGGTCTCTAAACCGCACAGTAGCAGCCCAGGTTTTCAAGAGATGGGGACGCCGTGCTGCGACCTATTTGCAACTCCACAAAACACCAAGTGCCAAAGGTTCTTCTCCTTGATCCCACATCAGGGAGTACCAGCCATGGATGCTCTAGCACAACCTTGGCCAACAGGGCTACTTTATGCCTTTCCTCCAATTCCACTCCTTCCCAAAGTTATTCAAAAAGCTTCTCAACTAGGATCTTCAATGATTCTGATTGCCCCATACTGGCCTCGTCAGATATGGTTTCCTTACCTGAAAAAGCATGCAGTGGACGATCCGTGGACCTTAGACCTGATCCCGGATTTGCTAATCCATCAGTCGGGACATTGGCATCAGTCCCTTCAATCTCTGAAATTGACAGCTTGGCTCCTCCACTTCCAACCTTAGTTAGAAGTCACACACTAGACCCGGAAGTAGTTCACATTTTATCTTCGGCCCACAAACCCACCACTAACAAATTGTACCTTAGTAAGTGGAAGAGGTTTGCTATCTGGGCTCAACTCAAGGGCTTAGACCCTATCACTGCTCCTGTCCCAGAGGTTTTGAAATTCTTAACATCCCTGTTTAATCAGGGATCGTCTGTCTCAACTATTAAAGTTCAACTAGCTGCTATCTCTAAATTCCATGAATCCACGGATCCTCCTTTGATGAGCAGCAGACTATGCAAAACGTTCATTAAAGGTGCGAGTCTGTTAAGACCACCAGTTTTTCATCCTGCACCTCCGTGGGATCTTGATTTGGTGCTTCGCGCATTAACATCTCCCCCTTTTGAACCGGCTGCTACATGCGAATTAAAATATCTGTCTTGGAAAACGGCATTCTTAGTGGCTATTACTTCTGCAAGAAGAGTCTCAGAGCTTCAAGCCCTGTCTATTAAACCACCATACTTGATTTTCCACAAGGATAGAGTATCACTTAGGCCTAATCCATCCTTTGTCCCAAAGGTCTGCTCTAGTTTCTGTCTTCAACAATCTCTAGAACTACCAGTTTTCTTTCCAAAATTCTCTAATGAAGCAGAATACACTCTCCATAAATTGGATGTTCACAGGCAATTACGCTTCTATTTAGACAGGACTCAGCAACTTCGTAAGTCAGACCAGTTGTTTGTGTCCTTCTCAGATAATAAGTTGGGCCAAACCATCACAAAAGCTACAATCTCAAAATGGATCAGAGATTGCATAACTCAGGCCTATTCTTCTTCGAATAAACATCTTACATCATCTATCAAAGCTCATTCTACCAGAGCTATGGCTACTTCTATAGCCTTTCATTCCAAGCTCGCTATTTCGAAATTTGTGCTGCGGCTACTTGGTCCAACCCGCACACTTTCATTTCCCACTACAAATTGGATGTGGCATCTAAAGGGCGAGCATCATTTGGTTCCACGGTACTCAGGGGTGTTTTCCAGGCAGCCACCCACGGTTCAGGTGCTAGGGCAGCTGTCCCATCATTCAGAATGTAGGCGAGATAGGATCACATAACATCTTTTAGTTATGTACTCACCATAACTTCAGATGTTTGGGATCCATCTTGCCTACATTCCTGATACCCACCCTCCTTCCCCTGCCTTGCAGATCAGAAGAGATTGAGCGGTTTTGAGTTCACCTGTTTATCTTGTTTCATCTGACGATGTTATATAAGCAGGGTATGCGTGTGTGCATGTATGCGGACAAACTAGATCTGGGGGACTGGTAGTGGTGCATCCTGGGATATAGTAAGCTCAGCCAATAAGAGACTTCGCTCTTTGGCATAAGCGTGCCGAGTCGGAGCCGAGGGATCGGCTCCGAACCCATCATTCAGAATGTAGGCGAGATGGATCCCAAACATCTGAAGTTATGGTGAGTACATAACTAAAAGTTTTACCTGTTTGGAAAAACAAAGCATAATATCTTGGTCAATGTACCATGTAGACCCATACAATTTGAATGTAATTTGTTAGTTTGAATGTCAGCTTTAAAATGATACCTTAACCATTACTGTGTGATGTTCCTTTCTTGAGATATTCACAGAAATAGGATTAATATATTATTTTTCATAATTGATAAACAAAGCATAATATCTCATCACCTGTAACAGACAGCCTACATATCAGTGTAGAAGTTGTGCATCTGAATGTCAGCTTCAAAAATGATGCATCGTTTGTGTGATCACCATGCTCCCTTACAAAGATATGGGCATAATAATGAAAAGTATTGTAAATGTATAATTTTCATAATTGTACAAGACTAAAACTGATATCTGTACATGTGTAGAGTGCACAGACACAGTTCTTTTACCATGTTGTAAGGAGTAACACTGTCTTCAAAATGAGGTATTACTTGGCACACTTACATGCTCCCTTGCAAAGTTATTTACCAAAATATGAAAAAAAAGCATAATTTCCCTAACCTAATTCCAAACAAACTTTGCTATTTGCACGTGTCCAACATACAGGCATAATTCTTTTACAGTGTTGGAACCAGCAATACTGTCTTCAAAATTAGGTATTATTTGGCACATTCAGATGCTCCCTTGCAAAGTTATCTACCAAAATATGAAAAAAAATCATAATTTCCATAACCTAAGTCCGAAACAAACGATATCTGCACATGAGTACAACATACAGGCACCATTCTTTTACCATGTTAGAACTATATCAGTACTGTCTTCAAAATGAGGTATTAGCACATTCAGATGCTACCTTGCAAAGTTATTTACCAAAATATGAAAAAAAATTATAATTTCCATAACCTAAGTCCGAAACAAACTTTGATATCTGCTCCCTTGCAAAGTTATTTACCAAAATATGAAAAAAAAATCAATTTCCATAACCTAATTCCAAACAAACTTTATCTGCACTTGTGTGCAACATAGTGGCACAATTATTGTATTGTGTTGGAACCAGTAATACTGTCTTCAAAACGAGGTATTACTTGGCACATTCAGATGCTCCCTTGAAAAGTTATTTACCAAAATATGAAAAAAATCATAATTTCCATAACCTAAGTCCGAAACAAACATTGATATCTGCACATGTGTAAAACATTCAGGCCCAATTCTTTTACATGTTAGAACTATTGATACTATACATATACACATACAATACATATTCGATTGTACATGCTAGCACTCTCCTGAAAGAGTTGTTCGATCTCAGCATCTTCACCAGCTTTTTACCAGAGTTATTTGCCAAACTCATAAAAATATATTTTACACACATTTCAAAATAGAGTTTTACTTGCCATACTGGTCCCTACTTGGTCATGGGTGTTTTCCATTCTTTTCACAAGCTGCATATTGCCAATCCTGCATAGCTCTCCTCACACCATTGTGGAGGTCAGTCAAGAACAAGGCAATGCCTTCCTCAGTTAGGTGAACGCCATCCTTTCTGAACAGGTGAACATCTTTTGTGGTGATGCTGTTAGGACAGATTGTAGATCCACTGACCCTGTGTATCAAGCCATGCATGAACCCATTCTGTAGACGTCTGGCCTTGTGCACTGCCCATTGACAGTTTGCTGTTTTCCACATCTGTTGAGGAATTATGTCAGACCACACAAAATGACAATGTGGCCACCACGACTGCAGGTATTCAAATATTGCTCTGATTTGAAACCGCAGCCTTCCGAGTGTTTGACTGATGACATCATTCTCTCCAATGTGCAGCACAAGGATATCGGGCTCAGGGTAGATGGAACACTTCTCTTCCAACAGCTGCAGTACTCTGCTCCAATGCATACCTCTTCTTATAATCCAGTATACCTTCAGACTGGATGTGGGGAAGCTCAAGTTGTGCTGGTTTTCAGTTATGGAGGCATGGCTGGCAGTCCAGTGAATGTAGGAATGGCCACATACCCACACTCTCACTTGTCGTTCTCCTGCTTATGAAGCCATGTCAGTGTCAGAAGGTGGACGAACCTGCACAGGAAAGAAAATGCAAACAGATTACTACTGATTGACAGATCTATTGGAAAAGTACATATATAGGTATATCATAATGCATTACCTAGTTAGACCATCCAAATCTTCACTCCTATCCACAGGGGCATTATTCTTTTCATAAGGTACATAAGTGGTGATGACGCTGCGGAGGTACATACCTACCACCCGTGAAATCACAGAATTACACACAATGACTGACAAGGAGGCACAGACAAGGGCACATGTAAAGATAAAAAGCAGGGTAAGGACTGCCACTCCATTAATATGCCTAGGACAGGCACGGGACTTCAGGCCGTGGGCATCTGAAGTGTCCCATACCTGTGCTGGCTACCCACTCAGACTGCTGGTAGCAGCAATGACTCCTGATTGCATGCAGTGCCAGCACTCTGCCTTACTTATGCCTTTTCCATTTACATTTGGTTTTGGAGGATAGCTAGTTGATGAAGAATGGAGGGGGTGGCTTGCAGTGACTACAAATAGAGAAAAAAACACAATCTGGCTTGTGCATTCATCAAAGTGATAACGACTTCTACTTAGGTGAGCAACAGTGACAGCAGCTGAGACTTTTACCAGAAAAGTGATAACTCACTGCTGTATTGTAACTGCACTTATTGCTAATGTGATAATGACATTCCTTTCAGTACTGCAAAGTTATGCATGCTCAGACAAAGGTGATAGTTGCTGCACATAACCTGTTGACTAGGCATTCGTTATATTACCTTGTGCAGCTGTTGTGTAACACACAGATTCATTATCAGTAAGGAGAACACCTGAGTAATTCAGTAAAATAGTATAACACTTACATATCCTTCCTCCCACCTAAATTCCACACATGACTGACAAAGCCAGGAAAAATGCACAAAAAATATGGTAGCTCCATGCTGGCAGTTGTCAACAAGTGATAACTTTTATCTCACTCATGCAACTACTAATCACAAATAGAATAATACAAGCAGAAGAGATTTCTTGACTGCTTATTTTACATTACACTATTAATTAGTCAGTGGTGTATCCGATGTCTTGTATGCTGGCATATTACAGTATAATTACATTTCTGTATTGTATTCTAAGTAATGTAACCATATGTAATTTTCAGACTTAATTTCTGTGTTTCCCCAGTAACCCCTCCAGTTGTTTGCATTGTGTATGCACAAGCACCAAAATGGCACAATAAACTATTTTGCCCAGCGGTCACTTCAGCAGTCAGACCATGTATGCACAAGCACTTCCCTGATGCACAATTATTTCCCCAAGCAAAATCCTCATTAGAATGTCCAGGTATACATGCATCTAAATAAAATGTTTCACCAAACAAGCCTTCCGTAACATTTCCTAGTATGTACTACCACCAGCATGAACACTTAACCCAAGCAATCCCTTCAGTAGAATGTTGAGGAATGCACAATCACCAAACTTAAAAGCTTACCCAAACGAAACGCGTGTAACATTTCCTAGTATGTACAACCACCAAAATGAAGCATTCACCCAAGTGAGCCCTTCAGTATAATGTATGCATAGGCACCAGAATGAAAGATTTTCCCTAAACAACCATTCAGTAAAATTTCCTCCTATGTACAAGCACCAACAGGAAAAGCATCGACCAAAATATAATTTCTCTTGGACGGTTGAAAGGGTATGTTCAGTCATCAGTAAAGTTATAAAAAATGGACGTAGGGCATGTACCCCTCCTTTCTTCAAAATTTTAAGTCACCCCAATTCAGATCTCATTTATGACAGATTTGCTGTAGTAATCACCATTCATTACTTTGCAGTTATCACAACCTTTTCTTATATTACAGATTAAAGAATCTTAAGTCACTGAAAAATAATGATATAAGCTGGAAGCATGTACACCTGCCTTTGAATTCTACATATAGAATGCGTAAACAGCATATTGGCTCAGTATTGCTGGTGTGGTCCACATGTCCCCTTTATGTCGGTGTGGGGTTCCTTCAGATACTCTGGTTTCCTTCCCTCCTTTGAAAAAAAAAAAAATGTACAGCTTGGCTGGCAACTCCAGACTGTCTATGTACATTGCATTTTCCCTTGTAGCCGTTCAGTGGCCAAGAAAGATTAGTTTACTTACCTGGTTAACAAAGTCCAAAGGTATGGATGTGGTTAGAAAATAAATTAAATAAAAGATGATCCTGAGCAACTCTCATTTATTCAGTAAGATTCTGGCTTCTCTGAAGAAATAAACCTTAGGAATGTAACATATTGTTCAGGTCAATAAAACAAAAATAAAATCCAAAATGCAGCTAAATTAATGAATGCTGTTTACAGAATGCATGATTTGAATTGCCTGGCATACCTCTTAGCGCAAAAAAAAAAAATCTATACAAAGGTTGTAGGATCGATGCATTTATAGAACCTCCTATTCCCATTTATTTATTTGTGTTTAACTGGATACGTCAGTTAGTGTGATGAACCTTTACACTCACCATGCAGACCCACAGGGCAAAAACAAAACATACAAAGTAAAAAAAAAACGAATATTTAAAATGCCGATATTCACTATGTTCAAATACACTCATTTTGTCAGTTGCAGTTTCAGTTGCTTAGGATACGGCTCAATGACTTGTCATTTGGCAGCAGCAGCAGTTAAATTATTCAAAATGACTCAATATTACCCTGTAGTTAATTGTACAGCTGTAGAAATTATGCATTATGATTAAATATAGTTATACAAGAGGTCCAGGCATTCATAAAAAAAAAAAAATGGGTTTAGATAGAAACAAAACGACCAATCAAAGACGTAACCTTAGTGAAACACAATGGTGAATGGCTAGTTTTGACTGCCTGATACTGTGCGAAGCCGACATTAACATAATTAAATATCTAAGCCACCAACATTGCTTGCTATGTTTGCAGTTGTATGTACAATCTACAGCTCTGTTTAGAAAATGCATGCGAATACAAAAGAAGAATGAAAAAATGGACAACACAGACGGAACATTATGGTGAGTACATAACTTCTTTATCTGATGTTGTTTGAGTATGCACAAGCACAAAAATGAAACATCTCCCCATTGACCCTTTCTGCAGTCTGTCCTACTATGCGCAAGCACCAGAGTGCAACATTTCCATTGACAGCCCCTTCAGCCCTCCCAAGTATGCACAAGAACCAAAATGAAACATTCCACCCCAATGACCCCTTCATTAAGTATATCCGAGCTGCTAGTTACCATAAATAAACCACAGCGGAGGCCCGGGGAGAAATGCTCCAGATGCATGTCTTTAGAATGTGGGAGGAAACCAGAGTACCCAGAGGAAACCCATGCAAGCGCAGGGAGAACCTGCAAACACCACACAGAAGGCACCCCAGCTGAGAATTGAACCGGAAAACCTCTTGCTGTGAGGCAACAACCTTAACCACTGCGCCGCCCGAGTTCAGATAAATGCATCACTTTTGAGTCAGAAAAGAGACTGAATTCAGATAAAGGCAACAATAAAATAATACAAAGCATATTCTATAATGGTACAGTTATAGATATTAATCTAGCAGAAATAACATTGATTCTTACAGAAATTAAACAGAACAGAGCACTCTAAATTTATAAGACCGACACGTTTTCTACAGGCTTCAAGTTTACTAGTAAAGCATGGATCTAACAATAAAGAAGGGCAGTATCTTTACCATTATTGTTAATAGCTGAATGCATAATCATATGCTAAATTTATGCATAGGACATTCTCAGATACTAATAAAATGTGGTAAACAAAGGGAGATCTGGAGAAAAAATGAACATAAAAATATTCTGACACAGTTTCACCTTTCAAGAAACAATCAAATATGTGCACGTTATGTTAGCAAGATGCAGAATACATTTTGTTCCAAACTGCTCTCTATAAATTAGTGGCTTGCTGTTCTTCCTATTTTCTGTTACAACTGTGCAAATTTAAAAATAAATATTTTAACAGATGTTATACTGCAACAGCACAATCCACTCGCCACACAGCACTGGTTTCCAAAGTAAACTTCCTTCAGATAAATTTGAAAAGTTTCATATACTACTGCTTTTTTATTTTACCTTTATCAGACTTAGCTAACTAAAGTTCTGACAGTGCAAACAGAAAACTAGATGGAGCTACAAAGAATGTGAGCTGCTGCCCACATTATGATACACACTGATGTAGTATTTGGAAGGATAAGGGTGACATTATTTAAGGTTTCTGTTGGTAAAGAACACAGTAGTTTGCTATTATTGAAGTGTTTGCATGGGAAAAGGAGTGGTTAAAACATGAAATCTTTTACCTTGATTTAATGTTGTCATGGTCAATGTTTGTTACATCCTGACCTAGTTACTTTCTTACCTTTTTTCTCTGTTTGTGACTAGGCATCTTACCACACAACATGCATTCCACTGTGTTTTCTCTCATTTTACAGAATTGCAATGCATTTTTTTTTTTTGCCGGTCCATGAAACAGACTACAACTAATGTAACACACACACACATGCGCACGCGCAGACACTCGCACACACACCAACTTAGAGATCACACTACAGTGAGTGGGGAAAGGGAAAAAAGCAGTTCCTACTATTAACTTTTTAGTGCTGCTGAAAAGCCGCTAAGACATAGCTTTGATCTTCTGTGTTTCAACCTCCTCTGTTTCATCATCTGTGTTTCCCTGTTGTAAGCTTTCACTGTAATGAATGCACACCAAGCTTACCCAACCATGTACTTATTCTGACCTAGTTGATGCAATTTCCATTTCATGTCTTCTCTGAGGCAAAACCATTAGCCTAGTGTAATTTATCAGGTGAAAGAAAAGAAACAAATATAAGCAGAGACATAATGACAATACTACGCAAGCAATCACAGGAGGCCAAATAAGATGCCTTTAAGCAGACATGTTTAAAGGTTCTTGCCACTCTGTGGCATACTCACCCGAATGTTCTGCTATTTGTGTTTTAGTACTTTAAGCTTTGAATTTCCATCAAAAAATTCCACTGACCTCCCCAGAATTGTATCTTTGAAAGGCTTTTTCCTCTGAATTTAAAATTAGCATTATTACTTGTACCTTATTCTAATTATTTCAAAGCGTGTTACTGCTTCACCAAAACTAGTTATCGAGTTTTAACTTCCATCATCCTCTTTAATGTACTCTTACTCCCACTGTGTCCGCTACTACTGTCCAAGCATATGTCCTTACTTGCTGCAGTTGAGTTGAATCCACTATAATATCCACTCGACTCGGCTTCTGAATAGACAAGTAAAACATCCATTTTACTAGATTCCATTCAGCTCCTGGCGCATACTCGCAAAGTAATTTTTACCGCTAACGGTCAAATATCCACACCCCCACGACTCTGTACATGTCAGCAATGATCTCTGTATGCTGATGGTGGATATGGCATGACTTTAGGGACCATCGATTATGATTATTATTTTATGCACCCTAGTCCACTCAGAGCAGAGACCTGCCAAGACAAGAACCTTCCTCTGATTATTTGTCAGTGCCTCTGATATTTTTCAATGAAACACTCCTCCAAAAGTAACTGTTTCAGTGCAGTTTGTATGCCCCTAAAGTGAGACCTTGAGACCTTGTCATAGTGCTATTTACATGACCTCTTTCACTGCTGATAAAACTTCACAATCCAGGGGGCAGGAGAGGAGTGAGAAGCGAGGATTAGGGTTAGAGAAGAATCGGGGGATTTAAGTTTAAGGAGTGGGTGAGGTGTTTAGGGTTACAGTCAGGGTTTTACGTAGTTCACTGTGATCAGGCTAATTCCGTTCCTTCGTTGAAGGTTGTGCGTTAGGCCCGGCAAGCCAGCACATAAAACTCTACTGCCAATCATTAGTGGACCGGAGTTCCGCTGTGGCGACCCCTAACCGGGAAAAGCCAAAAGTCACAAACTGCGATCAGGCTAATTTAGTATATTCAGGACACACAGGTTTGAGTTGTGAACAAAAAAAAAAAAAAAAACAGATGATGTCGTGAAGTTCCGTTTTTTTTTTCTCACCGGGAGTGGAGCTGGTATGCAAGTGGTGGCTCAGATTGCAAGAATCCAATTGGCTGACACCACTTGCTTTATCAAGAACCTTTTACACGGAATTTATAGTAAAACTTTAATGTGAACTTAATGCAGAAACACACTGAATCGTAGCTATATAATGTAATTTACATGTTCAGTTACGATTTCATTGTGTTTTACATTAGGCTCAACTACAAATGTTAACTACAGTTTCTCGCGCTTCAGGAAGGCACTCGGGGGGGGGGGGGGGGTAAAAGCTTGAAATTAGTATCTTCTCATGGCGCGCTCAGTGTTAAGCACACAGGCGCCATGAGAAGGTACTCTGGGTTAGAGTTAAGTGCTGTCCTGCCTTTATGAATTGCTGCAAGCAGGAATGGGATATTCTTCCGTTAAGGCCCACGTAGCTGCTATTTCAGCTTGTCTGCCTCTTGACCCTCCTCTTGTCTCCTGACTTCAGTGAAGTTATTCATTAAGGGAGTACTGCACCTCAGGACCACTAGGAGGGCCAGTTCCATCCCCATGGGATCTGAACTATGTTTTAGAGAAGCTCACTATTGCCCCTTTTGAACCAGCATTAAAAGCCTCTCTAAAATATTGCATATGGAAGACTGTGCTTTTGGTGGTCCTTATATCAGCTAGGAGAGTGTCAGAGCTCCAGTCCCTCATGGCCACGCCACCTTTCTTAATCGTAACCCGAAGGACCACCCTGTCCTTCAGGCCTAAGATGGTCAATGAGCTGTCTCTGAACCAATGTATTCACATCCCTAGAATGACAGTGATGGAGTTCTGCATTCCCTTGATGTTCACAGGCAACTAAGTTTCTATCTTGACAAGACCACGTCCATGAGGAAATTAGTGCAGTTCTTGGTCTCCTTTCACCCATGAGCTCTGGGAAAAGCAGTGACAAAACAAATATTAATGCCTGGATTTCCAGTGTCATCTCCTTTTATTACTCCTACCATGGCAAACAGCTAACCTAAAAAATTAAAGCCCACTCCACTAGAGCCATGGCCTCATCTGGAGCCTTCTTCAAAAGTCTGGACACTGCTTCCATTCTAGAGGCAGCTACCTGGATATCTATCCATACCGTCAACAAACACTACAAACTGGACCATATTTTCCAGTCTAAAGCAGGGTTTGATAGGGTAATCCTGCATGGGTTCTTGGAAAACTTTTCCATACCACCCTCCTCTTCCCTTTGAGTTTTGGCACTTACCCAAGGGTGATGAATACTGCAGAATGGGATTATAAGGACATAGAATAGTTGTGCAAAATCATACCATAACTATAGATGTTCTTAGTGTTTCACTGTTGCAGTCATTACATTTGGGTTATCCCTGCCAGGGTAGCCCACGGCCGGCTTGAATACCAGAGACTTAGTATTTCTGCACCAGTTGCTGTTGCTTGAGGACTGACATCAAGAGTATAAAGTAAGGCAGCCGACGCCATTACACAAGTCTGTCTTGCCATGGAGTCCGAAGCAGAAGCAGCTCGCATGAGTGCAGATCGGCCGCTACCTGAGTTTTTGTCTACCAAATTGAAGTTGAAGTCTTCTAAAGCTAAGTATCACATTGGGGATCCTATTTTCTTGCACTAATCAATGTCGGAAAAAGTTAATTGTCTCGCCTGTGGAAAACAAATACCACACTGAGATTTTCGTTCTTACTGCATCACTTGTTTAGGCCCAGACCATGACGTCCCCCATTGTCGCTTCTGTGCTTTGTTCAGCGCCGGAACTATCGTTGTCGGGCCCTTATTTTAGCTAGATATTTTCGCTTACAGTCGTTGAATTTCAATACAACTCCGGTAAGCCATCCAACAGCAGATCTGAAAAAAAACGTAAAGATAGACAGAGACCGCACAAGTCCAAACCTACTGATGACGCTTCTGATAAGCTAGTAGTCAGTTATCCGGTCCTCAGTGAGGCGCTTTCGCAGTCTCTGATGCGTACTTCTGTGGATTCGCAGGCTGCTACTGAGACCCTTTCGGAGTCCGGTATGCTGCAAAACTCTTCAACTAAGGATCCTGCGGGCGTCTCTACCTTGGATGGGTCCAGAGCCGCTGAGCAGGCACTGGCTTCTGAGGAAGTCCTTTGCACTACCGATTCTCCACATAAACTGACATCTTTTCGCGACTACTGTTCTTTCGAAAACAGCCGAGTTTCTTAGGTCCCGGGTATGAACCACACCCAAGAAACAGACAACCCAATCTCAGGCTCCTGCTTCCTTGCCTCAGTGTCAAATGCTTAAAATGGCAGAAGACCGTATCATGCTGATCAGGAGAAGCCAAGCTACCCCCTCCCCTCCAAAAGGAAAAAAAGATATGTCCCCTCTAGTTTTGTCTTAAGAGTCAGATGAGACTGATGCATCTGAATATGAAGACATGCAACCCCTCTTTACTTATGAGGATTCTGATGCAGAGGATTCCATCCCTTCAGCCTCTCCCCCAGAGGATTTTTCCTTTGAGGAAACCCTTCATACCTTAAGGGAGCATTTCCAATGGGAGAATAAAGACTACCCTCAATGTAAAAAGAGACTCAGGGAATTCTTAGATCTTCACAGCACAGACCCTTGGCCATCCCCCCAGTCCTGGATGTTGTGGAGGATGTTTTCCTGGAATCCAGCTTGACTCCTGACACCCTCCCTCCTGCACCCAGAAAACCAGACTGTAGAGTCCCTGACTCTGTCAAATTTCTTTTTAAAAATCCTACTGCTGACACTGAGGTAATTTCTTAAGGACCTAAAGGGATTAAAGCAACCTCTGCTAAGAATCCCACCCCCTCAGATAGGCATTCCTGAGCACTAGACAGATGGGGTAAAAACGTATACACCTCAGCTACTCTTGTTATCAGGGAACTAAATTGTCAGTTCCATATGCTAAAAATTCAGCAACATTCCCTGGAGCTCCTCAAACAAAAAACGTCTTTCTTTACTGCTTGTGCAGAATCCAGAGTTACAAGAGTTGATTTATTCTGCAGTAAAGTAACCAAACACACCTTGCACTGTGGTTTTGACGCCCTAGAAGCTTCTTGCAGGGCAGCAGTCACTGGATCTGTCATTAGAAGGCATGCAAGACTTAAGGAACAGCCCATGTCAGACCATGTCACATTTAAATTGTTGGATGCCCTCTTGCACAAAGACAACTTATTTAGCACTGAGGCAGAAGTCGTCTTAAAAAAGATGGAAGAGAAAGCAAAATCTATGCAGACAGTTAAGGATTTCTTACAGGTCCTGCCACACCGGTTCAGCAGGCATTGTCATACCAAGCACTGGTTCTTTCCTGTTCTCACTAAGCCAGCCCAGCCCAGGCACTGGGGAACGAGACCCCCCAGACAGCAGCCACATGGAATGCAGAGATCTAAGCAGTGGACTACCTCCACTTCAAAACCAGGGAGTTTAAGCCACCCCCTTATGGTAAGAACACTCACAATGACTTACCTCCCCCTCCCTCTACCCACCTTCACTTACCCCCTAGGTGGAAAACTCTCCTTTCAGGCAAGCACCTGGGCCACCATTACCAACGACCACTGGGTTCTCAACATAGTGTGTCATGGATACAAATTTTCCTTCCACACCCTATCAACCCCAAAAGGGTTCCCAGATGTACCTCCAAACCAGTGGGCAGAGGCTCAAAGGCAAATCCTTTGCCTGCTTTCTATGAGGGCAATAGAGCATGTTCCTGAAGAACAGATAGGCCAAGGTTTCTACTCCAGACTTTTTCTGGTGCCCAGAAAAGAGGGTGCCTGGCGCCCCATCCTCGATCTATCCATTGTAGACACCTTCCTGGTGATCCCAAAATTCAAAATGCTCACCCTCCAGCAACTACTATCTATGCTCTTCAAGATAGCTTGGCTAGCCATCCTAGACCTTAGAGGCCTACCTCCACATCCCAATCAGGGAATCATTCAGGAAATGTATACGTTTCAGGGCAGGATCTTTGCACTTTCAGTTCTCTGAGCTTCCCTTTGGCTTATCTACTGCTCCCAGAGTTTTCACAAAATGTCTGGCTCCCACCATTGCTTTTTGCAGGTAAAGAAATATTCAAATTTACCCATACTTAAACTGCCTAATTCAGACAGACAGTCAGGAAAATCTGATCAAGCACCTGGCCTTTGTCAAGTCCCTACTGACCTCCATAGGGTGCACTATCAACGAAAAGAAATCACACTGGTACCCACCCAAAAGATTATATTCCTGGGAGCAAGCTTGGACACAGCATTCCAGATGGCATTCCTTACTTCCTTACACCAGAAAAGCAAACTTACCTGACTGCCTATTTCTCTCAACTAGCCACCAGACCCCAGTTATCCACAAGGAAAATCCTGCAAGCTTTGGGGTTCGTGGCATCTTGCATTCTACTCATTCCATATGCCAGACTGCATATGAGGAAACTTCAGTGGTACCTAAAAAAACCTTTGTTGTCAACACTGTTAAGACCTGGAAACTCTTATACCAATGATACCTTGCCTAAGGAAAGATTTTTCTTTGGTTGTCAGCAGCATGCTCCCATAACAAGGGACTACCCTTCTCACCACTCCACGCCACCCAGATCCTCACCACAGATGCATCAGACTATGCATGGGGTGCACACACCTGCACGGCAGGTGCATACAGGGCCAATGGAGCCTACATCAAATACTTCTGCACATCAACCAAAAAGTGATGTTATCTGTCCGGCATGCATTGACAGCTTTGAGGCCCCTTCTCTCCCCAGGGGCTCTACTGATCAAAACAGACACCACCACTGTGATGTATATCAACAAGCAGGGAGGGACTCACTTCTACCCTCTCTGCAGGCTCGTCATGATACTTTGGCACACAGCCTCAGCTATGCAACTACACATGTTAGCACATTTCCTGCCAGGCTCTCTACACTCTCTGGCAGACAACTTAAGCAGAAATCTTCTGGACCCACACGAGTGGCAGCTAGACCAAAGAACCTTCACCCTAATAACACAGAACTGGGGCACCCCGAAGGTCGACCTCTTTGCTTTCCACTCCAGCCATCAGCTCAGCAAGATGTTCTTTGTGTTTTACTGTTGCAGTCATTACATTTGGGTAATCTGCTGGCAGGTTGCCCTCAGTCGGCCTGAATTCCAAAGTCTTGGGTCCTGCGTCGGTTGCGGTCTTCTCTTCCATGATGTCAGGTCGTCAGGGGTATAAAACATGCAGCTGATGCCATTTTCTTCAGTCTTTCTTGCCATGCGGTGCCCGAAGCAGAAGCATTTCACAAGTGCTGGTTGGCCGACTACTGAAATATTTGCGTTTGAGTTTCAGAACCGAAGTCTTCAATAAAGCTAAGTACCCCATTGGGGAAACTTTTTTTCTTGCTTTTTACCGATGCCAGAAAAAGTTAATAATTGTATTACTTATGGGAAGCAAATACCTCATAAGAATTTCCATTTATACTGTATTACTTGCCTAGGCCCTGATCACAATGTGCCTGGCTGTCGGTTTTGTGCTAGATTTAACCAATGCACTATTAAGCGTCAGTATATTTTTGCATCCAAGTATTATGGAAACAGATTCAACTATCCAGAGATGTCGTCTGATAGCAATCCGACTACCAGAGTACATAAAAAAATGCAAAGAAAAGGACAGAGAAAGGCAGTCGAGATCCAAAACCGACGAAGTTTCTCCTAAGCCAGTCGCCGGTACTCAGTGAGGCGCTTTCGCAGCCCCTGATACCCGCTAGCTTCAAGTTGCAGGCCTCTACCGACACCCATGTGGAGTCCGGCATGCTGCAAGATACTCAAGGTATTGGACCGACGGATGCATCTCCCTCGGATGGTTCCGGAGCCGCTGAGCAGGTACTGGCTTCTGAGGGTGTATTCAGACCTCAACATTTTTATATCAAGCCGACGAAAGCTGCAAAACAAAAGGCAAAGACACCTTTTAAAACTAAAAAACCGACGCCTGAGCCACGCGCGCAGGCCTCTATGCCTAAAAAGCAGATGATCAAAATGGCTGAAGACCTTATTACCTTGATCAGGAGTACCCATCCCCCTCCAGATAAGAGGCCTAGGCAAGACACTGACTATGAATCTTCAAATCAGATTTATATTTCTTCTGATTCCTCTTCTGATTAGGAATTATCGTTACCTCCCTATGAGGATTCTGATGCTGAGGACTCTATTCATCTGCATCTCCTTCTGAGGATTACTCATTTGGAGAAACCTTGCATACTTTGAGGGAGCATTTTCACTGGGAGAGTCTAGACTTCTCAGAATCAAAAAAAAGAGGCTCAGGGATTTCCTCCTCCTCCCTCAGCACAAGCCTTTAGCCATTCCCCCTGTGTTAGACATTGTGGATGATGTTTTTTCGGAGTCAGCCTGACCCCTGACTCTACCCCCGGCTACCAGTAAGCCTGACAGGTATTACAGGGTCCCTGACTCTCATAAATTTTTATTTAGAAACCCTTGCTGCTGACCCTGAAACTATTTCACAGGGTCCAAAGGGAGTTAAGGCCTCAACAGCAAAAAACCCTACACCCTCCGACAGAGATTCAAGGGTGCTGGACAGATGGTGAAAAAAGGTTTATACATCTGCAACCTTGGGAATCAGGGCCTTAAACTGTCAATTTCATATGCTTAAGTACCAACAACATGTTATGGGATTGCTGAAACAGAAAATTATGTTAATTTCAGAATGTGCAGAAAATAAGGAATTGCAAGAATTATTGCATGCAGCTGAACAAGTTGGAAAGCATACTTTGCAATGTGGTTTTGATTCTTTAGAGGCCTCCTGCAGGGCTGCAGTTACTGGATCTGTGATTAGGAGGCATGCCTGGTTAAAGGAACAAAATTTGCCAGATCATGTTAAAGCTAAATTGCTAGATGCACCTTTACAGCACGATTCTCTTTTTGTTATTAAGGCAGAAGAGGTTTTAAAGAAAATGGAAGACAAAGCTAAGTCTATGCAAACTGTTAAAGATTTCTTACAAGTGCAGCCACCTAGATTCAGTAGACACGGGCCTACAAAAAATTGGTCCTTTCCTCTGTCAGACAGAGCTCAATGGGGCAAATCCAGATGCCCTAAGGGTTCCAGGTACCAGGCGCAAGACTCATTCAGGTCAAAGCAATGGGGCGCATCCACCTCCAAATCTGGAGGAGATAAAGCGCAAACCTACAGAAAGCAATGCCAATGACTTCCCTCTGCCTAAACCAAGCAATTATCTTTTGGTAGCACCCATAGGAGGAAAATTAGCACTTTTTGCTCAAAATTGGCAGTTAATAACCCAGGACTAGTGTGTTTTAAACATCGTATCACAAGGATACAGATTCCATTTCCACACTGTGCCAATGGCAAATGGTTGGCCAGACCTGCCAAAAAAACAGTGGGCAGAGGCTCAGAAATAGGTTACATCCCTCATGGATATGCGGGCCATTCAGACAGTACCAGAACAGGAAAAAGGACAAGGTTTTTACTCCACTGTTCTTGGTGCCCAGAAAGGACAAGGCCTGGCGGCCAGTACTGGATTTATCGATTTTGAACACATACCTGGACATTCCAAAATTCAAAATGCTCACTTTGCAACAGCTTCTGCCCATGCTGGGCAAGAATCCTTGGCTGGTGACTTTAGACTTAAGAGGCATGCCTGCATGTCCCAATAAGACAGTCGTGCAGAATATACCTCAGATTCAAGGCTGGTTTAATGCATTCCCAATTCTCTGCACTGCCCTTTGGCTTCTCTATTGTGCCCAGGGTCTTTGCAAAGTGCCTGGCACCAGTAATTGCATTTTGCAGACAAAGTAGTATTCAGATATATCCTTACTTGGATGACTGTCTCATTCAAGCAGAGAACAAGGACACACTTCTACAACACCTGGCATTTATGAAAAGGGTTCTAGCATGCCAAGGGTACACAATAAACGAAAATAAATCACAACTGGTACCCTCTCAAAAGGTAACTTTCCTGGGTGCAAGCTTGCATACAACTGCCCAGATGGCTTACCTCACGCCAGACAAACAAAAGCAACTGACTAGTTACTTCAAACTGATGGCAACAAAAACCCAGTCTTCTGCAAGACAAATTCTGTAGGCTCTGAGCTTCATGGCATCCAGCATCCTACTAATTCCATATGCAAGATTGCATATGAGGAAACTTCAGTGGTACCTAAAAAGGTTATGGAGTCAACATTCACAGAGTCTGGAAACAATGAATGTTCTTCGTTCCCCATTGCTGCAGTCCTTACTATTGGGTATAGTCCGCGTCCAGTCGGCCCGAATACCAGAGTATAAGGCTGACGTCGGTCAGGGCGCATTAGACTGACGTCAGTACGTCAGAGTACTAATGCGCATGACCGACGTCATATCCTCAGTCTTTTTTGCCGCATGGTCCGATGCAGAAGCAGTTTTGCGAGTGCAGGTTGGCGTTCTGAAATATTTCCGAAACCGGAGTTTCAGACCGAAACAGAGTTGGCTAAGTACCCCGTTGGGGAACATTTTGGTTTTTTCTTGCCTCAGTATTTAACCGGATGTCAGAAAAAGTGAATAACTGTATTTCTTGTGGGAAACAGATACCTCATAGGGATTACCATACCTTGTGTATACCTTGTTTAGGGCCTGAGCACGACGTTGTTGGTTGCCGCTCTTGTGCTAGGTTTAACAAACGCACTATTAAGAGGAGGTTAGACTGTGCCAGGTTAGTGTTTGGGAAGCGTTGCAATTATAAAATGCCGTCGGATGCTCCGACGCCCGCTTCGTCCAAGAAGCGCAAGGACAAAACAGCGAAGCCTAGGGTTGATGAACCGGCAGTCCCGGACGTCGGTTCTTTAGAAGGCTCAGTGGAGCCAGAGGTTTTGCCAGGAGTTTCCATGGAGTCTCAGGCAGAAACTTTACTGTTACAGGATGTGCCTTCTCAGGAGGTAGGCCAGGCTGAGGGGACTTCTCAGGTCACTGTTCTTCCCTCTCTTCCCAAGGTAGTTAGAGCCTCTCCTTCTGTTGCCAAAACTTCTTTGAGAGGTAGGCCTAGTTCAGTTTCAGTGGGGGCTTCTCCTAGCATTTCGGGTTCTGTACCTAAGAAACATATGCTTAAAATGGCAGAAGATTTGATTACTATGATTAGAGGTTCTATGCCCCGCCTGATAAGAGGCCTAGGGTGGAACCGAGTTTGATAGTTTTGAACAGTGTTCAGAGGCTTCAGAGTCTTCTGCGGAAGACTTGCAGGAGTATCCTACTTATTCTGATTCTGATGTGGATGATTCCACTCCTACAGCTTCTCCTCCTGAGGATTTCTCATTTTCAGAGACTCTGCATTCCATGAGGGAGCACTTTAAATGGGAAGGCCAGGATTACTCTGATTCCAGGAAAAGGCTTAGGGAATTCTTGTTTTACCCCAGCATAGGCCCTTAGCTATTCCTCCTGTGTTGAATGTGGTGGAAGATGTTTTTGCAGAGGCTTCCCTGAACCCTGACTCTTTGCCTCCTGCTCCTGTTCAGCCTGATAGGTATTATAGGGTGCCCGAAGCTCATAAGTATTTGTTTAAGAGTCCTAGGGCGGACCCAGAAACTATTTCTCAAGGGCCTAAAGGTGTTAAAGCTTCTGTGGTTAAAAATCCTGTTCCCACTGATAAAGAGGCAAGGGCTTTGGATAGGTGGGGAAAGAAAGTGTATACTTCTTCCACTCTAGCCATGAGAGCGTTGAATTGTCAGTTTCACATGCTAAAATATCAGAATTATCTCCTTTCACAATTAAAATCTAAGGTGGATGCTTTGGCGGAAGGTATTGAGTGTAAAGAGTTGCTGGATTTGGTTCATGTGTCTGAACAAGTGGGTAAGCATTCTTTGCAATGTGGTTTTGATGCTGTACAGGCCTCCTCCAGGGTGGCTGCTACTAGTTCTGTTCTTCGCAGGCATGCCTGGTTGAAGGATCAGAATTTAGCTGAGCATGTTAAGACAAGGATTTTGGATGCTCCTTTACAGTCTGATGTGTTGTTTGGATCGCCTGTGGAAGCAGTTTTAAAGAAAATGGAGGACAAAGCTAAGTCTATGCAAACTGTTAAAGATTTTTGCAGGTGCAGCCACCAAGTTTAGTAGAAATTGGCCTGCTAAGGGGTGGACATATCCTGCTTATGATTCCCAGTCTAGGGGTAGGTCTAGACGTGGTAGGGGCAGGGCTCAAGGTTCTTTTAGGCCTAGAACAGGGAGTTCACCTGCTCAGACTTCTGGTGAGGGCAGGGGTCAGTCCTTTCGTAAACAGACCCAATGACCTGTCTTTTCAGCTGCCAGTAGATTCTCGTCTGGCAGCTCCTTTGGGAGGAAGACTGTCTCTTTTCAAAGAAAATTGGGATTTAATTACTCAAGACAGATGGGTGTTGGATATTATTCACCACGGTTACAGATTTTATTTCCATACAATGCCCCCTTTCAAAGGCATGCCAGACGTTCCTCCTCCACAAAGAAAAGAGGCTCACAAGCAAGTTTCTCAGTTACTCCAGATGGGGGCCGTTCAGCCAGTCCCTGTATCAGAAAGGGGCCTAGGATTTTATTCTCGCCTGTTCCTAGTACCAAAGAAGGGGAACACGTGGAGACCAATTTTGGATTTATCTCTCCTCAACACTTTTCTGGACATTCCCAAGTTCAAAATGTTGACGTTACAACAGCTTTTACCTCTGCTGGGCAAAGATCACTGGATGGTAACTTTAGATCTCAAGGAAGCTTACCTTCATGTGCCTATAAGGCTAAGTTGCAGGAAGTATCTGCGGTTTCGAGCTGGAAATTCTCATTATCAGTTCTCTGCATTGCCCTTTGGCTTATCTACTGCCCAGAGTATTCACAAAGGTTCTGGCTCCAGTGATAGCTTACTTCAGGCTTCAAGGAATTCAAATCTATCCTTACTTGGACGACTGCCTGATTCTGGCTCAAGAAAAGGAAGACCTTCTACAGCATCTGGAATATGTTATAGCAGTGCTAAGATGCCTAGGGTATTCTGTGAACGAAATAAAGTCCAGTCTAGTACCCTCTCAAGACATGTGCTTTCTGGGTGTGAGACTGAATACAGCAGCCCAGATGGCCTTTTTAACCCCGGACAAACAAAAGAGTCTATCACTTTACTTCCATCAACTATCTCATCAGTCCGTGCTGACTGCAAGGACAGTCCTTCAAGCATTAGGGTTCATGGCATCTTGTATTCTGGTGCTTCCCAATGCCAAACTGCATATGAGGAAGCTACAATGGTATCTCAAAATGTATGGACACAGCACTGCCAGGATTTGGACACTGTCATTCAAATAATACCTTGCCTTCAAAAAGAATTTTTGTGGTGGGCTCAGGAATGTCACCTAAACAAGGGACTCTCTGTGACCCGGCCAGAGGCGAGTCAGATTTTAACGACAGATGCCTCGGACATTGCTTGGGAGCTCATCTAAATGGAAAGTGGATACAAGACAAGTGGCCTGCCAGACTACAGCATCTACATATCAACATGAAGGAGATGTTAGCAGTTCAGTTTGCATTAATGGCTTTCAAGGAGTTACTTCTTCCAGGGCAGGTGTTGATTCTAACAGACAACACAACTGTCATGTGGTACATCAACAAGCAAGGGGAACACATTCTTATCCTCTATGCAGGCAAGCAATGATTTTATGGGAGACTGCGCTAAGCTTGCAACTAACTCTTCAGGCAAGGTTTCTGCCGAGCACAGAACTCCTTAGCAGATGTGTTAAGCAGACAAATCATGGATCCCCACGAGTGGAAACTGGATCTTCATGTATTTCAAAAATTGACAGTGTCATGGGGAACTCCAGACATAGATCTGTTCGCTTCTCCACTAAACCACCAGCTGCCACAGTATTGCACAAAGGGGTTTCATCACACAGCTTGGAAAGTGGACGCTCTGTCTTTCAGTTGGAAAAACCTTCATGTGTATGCCTTTCCTCCTCTGCCTCTTCTTCCAAAGGTACTATTAAAGGTCAGACAAGACAGGCCAAGGATGATTTTGATAACTCCAGATTGGCCTCGGCAACACTGGTACCCACTACTACGGAGTCTGGTAAGGAAGCCTCCATGGCCTTTACCTCTGATTCCTCATCTGTTATCTCAGCAGGATGGTCATCTGCTCAATGTCAAGCTTCACTCTCTTCATCTAACAGCCTGGCATATTCTGTGTTGAAACACAGCAGGTCTCAACTTCCTCAACAAGTTTTAAATGTGATTATGGAAGCTAGAAGACCTAGTACAAGGAAAGTGTACGCAGAAAAATGGAAGAGATTTTTATTTTGGAGTACAGCAAAGAATTTGCAGGTTTCTGAGCCTAATTTGAGTGTGGCTCTTCAATACCTTACTGAGTTATTGGACAAAGGTTTGTCCTTCTCTTCCATTAAGATTCATGCTGCAGCAATTTCAGCTCATTATGATTGTGACCCACCATTGTTTTCGCATCCTTTGTTCAAGCAGTTTCTGAGAGGGGCAAAGAATATAAGAGCCCCAGGTAGAGCGCCTACTCCAGCGTGCGATCTTAATTTTGTGTTGCAGAAAGTTACTCTACAACCTTTTGAGCCTCGGCTACTGCTGAATTTAAATACTTGTCATGGAAGACTGCTTTTCTGTTGGCTATTACTTCTGCAAGAAGGGTGTCTGAGTTGCAGGCCCTTATGGCAGTAGAGCCATTTTGATTTTCCATAAGGATAGGGTATCATTACGTACTAATCCTTCCTTTATGCCTAAGGTGGTTTCTAGTGTGGCTTTAAACCAAACTATTCATTTGCCTACTTTTTATGCAGACCCCCAAAATAAAGGGGAAAAGATTTTGCACACTTTAGATGTACACAGGCAATTGCGTTATTATTTAAGCAGGACTAAGGATTTCAGGCAGTCTCAGCAGTTGTTTGTTTCTTTTGCTTTGAGTTCACAGGGCAAGCCTGTGTCAAAACAAACTATTTCTAGGTGGATTGGCTTTTGCATTGCATTTTGTTATTCCCATCATGGCAAGGTGATTCCAGCTGGGATTAGGCCTCATTCCACTAGGGCTACTGCCACTTCAACAGCATTTCTAAGGGGGGTGGCAACTAAGGATATTTTGGAAGCAGCTACTTGGAGTTCAGTGCATACTTTCTCTAAGCATTATCACCTTCCTATCTACTCTAAGTCTAGGGCTGGTTTTGCCACAGCTGTTTTGCAAGGCATGTTGTCAGCTCCTGCTTCTTTATGATTTGCCAGCCTCCCTTACCTCTGCTTTGGGATTCTACCCAATAGTAAGGACTGCAGCAATGGGGAACGAAGGACATAGTACAGTTTTGTACCTACCATAAATGTAGATGTTCGAGGATCCCCATTGCTGCAGTCCAATTTACCCTCCCTCCTTCCCCTCTGTGTTTAGGGGTGGTTGTGTAGGTGAGGTTACATGCTTATGTTTTTGTATATATTCTTGTATATATTGTACATATTTTTGGTGCAGGTATTTTGGGCCTTGTCTTTTTAGGGTCTTCTGGCATCTGGGGCAAGAAAAGACTGAGGATATGACGTCGGTCATGCGCATTAGTACCCTGACGTACTGACGTCAGTCTAATGCGCCCTGACCGACGTCAGCCTTATACTCTGGTATTCGGGCCGACTGGACGCGGACTATACCCAATAGTAAGGACTGCAGCAATGGGGATCCTCGAACATCTACATTTATGGTAGGTACAAAACTGTACTTTCCTCTCATCCCTTGCCTGCAACAGGAGTTCTATGGTGGGCAAAGGCCTGTCACCAAAATGTGGGATGGTCCTTCACTCTACTCCCTGCCAGCCAAACTTTAACAACAGACTCATCCGATTATGCCTGGGGGGCCCACATGGCAGGAAGATGCATTCAGGGCATATGGGCACCAAATCAAATGCATCTTCATATCAACCAGAAAGAGGTGCTAGCTGTTCAAAATGCCCTAACAGCCTTCAAGAACTTATTTCATCCAGGACAACTACTGATAAAGATGGACAACACCACAGTCAGGCCTACAGACTTGCATTTTAAACTGACGCCGTCTTTGTCTGTGCCTAAAACTCGTCCCATGCCTAGAAAACCGAAGGCCAAACTGCATGGTCAGGCCTATATGCCTAAAAAACAAATGCTTAGAATGGCTGAAGACCTTATTACTTTAATTAGGGGAAGCCAACCTTCCCCCTCTAAGAGACCTAGAACTGATTTTCCTTCTAATTCTTTGGATCAGGATTCTGATATTTCTGTTTTTTCAGATTACCAGGATTTGCCCTTATATACCTATGAGGAATCTGATGCAGAAGATTCCATTCCCTCTACTTCCCCTCCAGAAGATTTTTCTTTTGATGAAACCTTGCACACTCTTGGGGAGCATTTCCGCTGGGAAAGCCAGGATTACTCTGACTCCAAAAATAGGTTTAGGGAATTCTTGCTCCTTCCTCAGCACAGGCCTTTAGCTATCCCTTCTCTTCTGGACATTGTAGATGATGCTTTCTTGGAATCTAGCCTGGCCCCAGACACCTTACCTCTTGCTCCCAGAAAACCTGACCGGTATTAGAGCACCTGACTCACAAGTTTCTCTTCAAGAATCCTTCTGCGGATCCAGAGACCATTTCCCAAGAGCCAAAGGGCATTAAGACTACTGCTGCCAAAAATCCTACCCCTTCTGATAGAGATTCTAGAGCCTTGGACAGATGGGGTAAGAAGGTATACACTTCTGCTGCTTTGGCCATTAGGGCTTTAAATAGCGAGTTTTATATGTTAAAGTACCAACAGCATATTATGGGGCTACTTAAACAGAAAATGATGTTGATTCCTGACTCTGCTGACCACAAAGAATTACAGGATTTAATGCATTCTGCTGAACAAGTTGGTAAACATACTTTGCAGTGTGGTTTTGATTCTTTAGAAGCATCTTGTAGGGCTGCTGTCACTGGGTCTGTACTTAGAAGGCATGGTTGGCTTAAGGAGCAAAACTTGCCAGATCATGTTAAAGCTAAATTACTGGATGCTCCCTTAAACCAAGACCGCCTGTTTGGCAAAAAAGCAGAAGTCATTCTCAAAAATATGGAGGAAAAAGTTAAATCTATGCAAACTGTGAAAGATTACCTACAAATACAAACTCCCAGATTTAGTAGGCATTCCCCTTCAAAGAATTGGTCTTTTCCAACCTCTTCGAGGCCTTCTCAGTCCAAACCCAGGAAAAGGAGACCACCAAGGTTACAGTCTCAGGCTACGTACAGGCCTAAGCAATGGGGGGCTTCCACTTCCAAAGCAGGAAGTAGTAAGAGTCCCCCCTACGGAAAAATGGCACAATGACTTAACCTTAACCCTTCCAAGCCCTGCTCAACTGCCTGCTCCCTTAGGAGGATAGCTTGCCCAGCATGCAAAAAACTGGGAACTCGTTACCCAGGACAAATGTTTTTTAAATATAGTTTCCCAAGGATACAAATTCCATTTCCACACCCTACCAACCCCAAACAGTTGGCCAGACCTACCCCCAAATCAGTGGGCGGAGGCTCAACAGGTTCTCTCTCTTCTAAGTATCAGGGCTATTCAACCTGTCCCAGCAGAAGAAAGTGATCAAGATTTTTATTCAAAACTTTTCCTGGTACCCAGAAAAGACAGCTCCTGGCGTCCTGTCCTGGACCTCTCCATTCTAAACACCTTTTTGTTAATTCCAAAATTCTAAATGCTAACACTTAAACATCTACTACTTCCTATGCTAGGCAAAGATGCCTGGTTGGCAACCTTCGACATAAAGGAAGCTTTCCTGCACATTCCAATAAGGGAATC
Organism: Protopterus annectens; assembly: GCF_019279795.1. Taxonomy (NCBI): domain Eukaryota; kingdom Metazoa; phylum Chordata; order Ceratodontiformes; family Protopteridae; genus Protopterus; species Protopterus annectens. Next base: position 620,404,854 of record NC_056733.1, read on the forward strand.
TTGCAGGAAATACCTACACTTTAGGGCAGGCTCCATGCATTATCAGTTCTCTGCACTTCCCTTTGGCTTATCTACTGCACCCAGGGTATTCACAAAGTGTCTAGCTCCAGCCATTGCATTTTGCTGGCAGAGAAATATTCACATATACCCATACTTGGACGATTGTCTGATTCAGGCAGAAAGCCAGGACTTGCTATTAAAACACTTGGCATTCGTAAAGAAACTTCTAACCTCATTGGGGCATTTGTAAAGAAATTTCTAACCTCACTGGGGTACACCATAAACGAAAATAAATCTCACCTAGAACCCTGCCTACAGATTGTATTCCTGGGAGCAAGCTTGAACACAACTTCCCAGATGGCTTTCCTCACTCCAGAGAAACAAGTTTATTCGACAGCCTACTTCAACCTGCTGGCCACCAAGACCCTGCTATCTGCAAGGCAAAATCTGCAAGCCCTGGGGTTCATGGCCTCTTGCATTCTACTAATTCCATATGCAAGACCGCATATGAGGAAACTACAATGGTATCTAAAAAGCCTATGGTGTCAACATTCTCAGGATCTAGAAGCAATGATTCCTGTCATACCTTGCCTACAGTTAGAGTTCCTTTGCTGGGCAGAGGCCTGCCACCAAAACAAGGGACTACCATTCACTCTACCGCCTGCCACCCAAACCCTAACAACAGACACATCAGACTATGCATGGGAGGCTTACCTGGCAGGGAAGTGCATTCAGGGCAAATGGAACCCAAGTCAAATGCACCTGCATATCAATCAAAAAGAAATGTTAGCTGTACAGAACGCTCTGACAGCCTTCAAGGACCACATTCTTCCAGGACAATTAATGGTGAAGACTGACAAACACCACTGTTATGTGGTACATAAACAGGCAGGGGGGTACCCATTCTTACCCCTTCTGCAGACTAGCCATGGCTCTGTGGAACACAGCCTTAAGCTACCAAGTGCATCTACAGCCTCAATTCCTGCCAGGAAAACTAAATACACTGGCAGACGAACTAAGCAGAAATCTCATGGACCCACACGAATGGAAGCTGGAACCAAATACTTTCAACATGTTGATAAACAAATGGGGGAGCCCAGATATAGACCTGTTTGCCTCCCCCCAGAACTACCAATTGGGCAAATTCTGCTCAAGGACTCCCCACAAACAAGCTTGGAAAGTGGATGCTCTGTCCTTCAGCTGGAAAAATTTTATTAGTTTATGCCTTTCCCCCTCTGTCTCTCCTCTCCAAAGTACTACTAAAGATCAAACAAGACAAACCAAGGATGATACCGATTGCACCAGACTGGCCACACCAACACTGGTACCCTCTCTTGCGCAGTGTCACTGCTGGCTTCATGGCACCTGCCTCAGACCCCTACCCTGCTGTCACAGCAGGAGAGCCAAATTCCGAACCCTCATCTTCAAACCCTGAACCTGGCAGCCTGGCTAATTACCTAATTTCTCCGTTACCATCCCTCAGTAAACAAGTGTTGGATGTAATTTTGGAGGCAAGGAGGCCTAGTACTAGAAAATCTTATGCTGAAAAATGGAAAAGATTCTGTGCCTGGAACCAAACTCAAGGGATGGGCACAGCAGCCCCCAACCTACCTCAGATTATTCAATACTTAACTGAGATGCTTCAAAAGGGCGTTTCTTTTTCCTCCTTCAAAATTCACGTCTCCGCCATTTCAGCTCATTACAACACAGAACCACCTCTCTTCTCTCATCCACTGCTCAAGCAGTTCCTCAGAGGGGCCAAAAACTTAAGACCACTCAGGAGAGCTCCAACTTCAGCCTGGTACCTTAACTTTGTATTGGAAAAACTCACCCTTCCTCCTTTTGAGCCAGCTGCAAGTGCAGAGTTAAAATTCCTTTCTTGGAAAACAGCCTTCCTTCTAGCAATCACTTCAGCAAGAAGAGTATCTGAATTACAGGCCCTTATGGCAGTGGAGCCTTTCATCATCTTTAATGCGGACAGGGTGTCCCTCAGGACCAATCCCTCCTTCATGCCCAAGGTGGTATCCAGTGTGGCTCTTAATCAGTCCATTCATTTGCCAGCCTTCTTTTCTAATCCACAGAACAAAGGGGAATGCATACTGCACTCCTTAGGTGTGCACAGACAACTTAGATTTTACTTGGACAGGAATAAACCTCAAAGGAAATCTGAACTGCTGCTGCTGGTATTTGCTTCAGGGGCAGAGGGGAAGGCTATTTCAAAGCAAACCATTTCTAAATGGATAGGCCATTGCATTCATTTTTGCTGTAAGCACCATGGAAAACCTATCTCTCAAGGGATTATACCCCATTCAACCAGGGCTGCATCTACCTCTACAGCCTTTCTCAGAGGTATCCCTACCAGGGACATCCTAGAAGCTGCTACCTGGAGTTCTGTACATACTTTCACCAAGCATTACCACCTGCCAGTTTTCTCTAAATCCAGAGCTGGCTTTGCTACTGCAGTCTTGCAGGGCCTTATAGCTGGTCCTAATGCTATCTAAATTCCTCCTCCCATCCTTAGCTTTGGGAATCTACCCAAATGTGACGACTGCAGCAGTGAAACTTGAACGTAGTACAGTTGTGTACACTTAACATAAATGTAGATGTTCGAGTGTATTCACTTTTGCAGTCCTGGTTACCCTCCCTCCAGCCCCCTGACTTCTTTTGTCTATACATCTACTCTCTTCTACTATGCTTAAAAGCTTTTTGGTGTATTTGCTGTTTGTTGGAGGTATACCATTGTGTGTGTGTGTGTGTGTATATATATATATATATATATATATATATATATATATATATATATATATATATATATATATATTCCCATTAGGAGGGCACCTGACATCTGGGGCAAGAAAAACTGATGTAATGGCGTCAGCTGCATGCTTTATACCCCTGACTACCTGACGTCACGGAAGATGAGACAGCAACCGATGCTGGACCCAGGAACCCAAGACTTGGATAATCAGGCCGACTGAGGTCTACTGCAAGCAGATAACCCAAATGTGATGACTGCAACAGTGAATACACTCTAACATCTACATTTATGGTAAGTGTACACAACTGTATTTTTTCCCTCCCTCCATCCTCCTTTGTCTCCCCCCCCCCTTACAAGTAACTTTTTGGCATTTACTTTCTATTGATTGGGTTCTTTCACCATATCCTGGCTCCCACTTGGGGGCTCCTGACAGGGCAAGAAAAACTGATGTAATGGTGTCGGATGCCTTACTTTATACTACTGACCTGACGTCAGTTCTGAAGTGTCCGCAACCGACGCATAAATACTAAGCCTCTGGTATACGGGCCGACTGAGGGGCTACCCTGGCAGGGATAACCCAAATGGGATGACTGCAACAGTGAATACACTTTAACATTTACATTTATGGTAAGTGTTCACAACTGTACTTTCTCTATCTGAAGATTGACTGCCCCTATCTAAGTGACTCAGCAAGCCAAGATTATACTCTTACTTCAAGGCAAGATGAAAAACTGTCCACAAGCCAGGCTTGTTGTCTGTCCTCCACAACTGGTACTGCTACTCTGGAAACAACTGGACTACTACTGCTGGACAGCTCTGGAAAAACTAAACTGAACTGACTCAGAACCTGCTTTTATAGCAGTTTTTTTAAAACTAACAGGAAGCTGCTATGAAAAGTCTACTGTCTCTTATCAGACTTTGAAAAGTAAACAAACAGCTGCAGTGAAGATTCTATTCTTCCAGCTGTGGCACACAATGACATCACATCTAGGTCAGCTGACTCTGGCATAACTTAATTCAGGATTCTCTTTAAAAAATGTGCATTTGGTTAGCCAGAAGAGCACTGTTTGACAATTCAAACATCATGCATAAATCAGAGTGATAATCAAAAGACAAATTTATTCACAAAATTATAGCTAGTCATGCTGGCATATGTAACCCAGGGTAGTTTACAATTATTTACAAAACTTTAGCCAGCCATGCTAGCACAGATAATATCTAATGTCCTCACAGCCTTACATATAGTACTAGTCAAACTTATGGGATTTTAGTTCCCCAGGTAGGTTGATGGTCCACCTTTTTGTAGAGTTATGAGTGTTGCTATTCTCTCTTCCCTAGAAATTAATCCTGTTGCGGTCCTCTTTTTCCCTAGGAATGAAGTCTGTATGGAGGCTGAGGATGAATAGAGATTGTAATAGATCTGATAGGTCACATTTCAGTCTATTTAGGAGGCATTGTGGGGTATTATCAGGACCCATTGATGCAGTGTGTTTAGCACTGGAGAGTATAGTGAGGTACTGTTCTTTGGTGATAGTTGGGGGAGAAAAGATGGAAGGTATTTCCTTGGTGGGTGGACTGGAGATGATAGTCGGGTGAAACTGCAGCTGAATTTATCAGCCGGCAGATTTGCTATGTCCCCTCAGTTTAGTATAGAAAGTTACTTTTGCTATTAGTTCAGCAGATTGGTGGGTGTTCACTTTAAGGTTGCATGCATAACTGAAAAATGCCTTATGGTTATCTTTGGCCTGGGTGGTTATTTTTGCCTTGAAGTTGGCTTTGGTGACTTCATTAGTCCCTTGAATTGCTTGTTGAGACTGATGGAGATTTTTGTCTTTTGGGCATAGCCCTTCCTATTTTTGGACAGGATTTTCTTTCTTTTGCTATACAGCCTATTTATACTGGAGCTGCAACAAGGGGGCTTGTTTTTGGAGTTTGTTATAACTTTTATATCATTTTGGTATTACTGTTTCTATGTACATATTTACATTCTTGTAGAGGATTTCTGTAAAAACTTCACATAAGCCACCATGTTCTCTGAGTTTGGTGGGGCTTGGAATTTAGTAATGCCGTTGCTTAATAGAAGGTAGTTAGCTTTGGAAAAGGTCTTAAAGGTTTTAGGATTTGCTGGGAGTTTTGCCTTTATACTTATTTCAAGGGTGACCAGTTCATCTGGTCTGAGGTTTTTTTTTTTTTTTTTTTTTTTTTTTACAGTTGGAGCTACCATTGGCTTCTGCTTTGATTTCCTCATTTCTTCGTCTGTCCCTCGGTGTGCATCCTACCACCCGTCTCAAGGACTTCACTTCCATCACCTTTAGTTTCCTCAGCTGCTCTGCTTTTACTCCCAGGTTTTTATACCATATAGTAGTACTGATCGCACCACTGTTTTGTGCATCTTACTTTTCAGCTTCTTTGGCATTCTTCTGTCATATACTACACCTGACATTCTGTGCCATTTGCAGCCCCTCTGATTGTAGCTTTGACTTCCTCATTCAGTCTACTTCTCAACCACCCCTCCCAGATAATTAAAGCAGATAACCTCATCCACTGTCTTCCCTTCTATCTCAGATCTCAGCATCTTCTGATGTCCCCTATTTGATATCATTACAGCTGTCTTACATGTACTCTGTTTCATCCCAATTGCCTTCAGTTTGCATTTCATTCCCTTATCCTTTGGTGAAGTTTTTATTCAGTGCCTGGATGTTATGCCACAGCATCTGCATACGGCAACTTTGCTGTTCTATCCCTTCTGACCTCTTTGCTAATGTAGTCAGTCAGTATGAACAGCAGTGTGCTCAGAGCTGAACTGTGGTGTACACCCACTCCCACTGAAAACCCCTTTGTGAGACCAAACATTGTACTTGAGTCATTGAGTCCTTGTAAATAGCTTGTACTAATTGTTCTAGTGTTTGTGGGACTAAAAAACACTGCCGGACTGCCCACATTAGCTTTCTTTGGAGCTTGCCATATGCTTTCATTTTCTTGGACCTGACAGATATGGTATACCAGAAATTGCACGTAGCAGGGGCAAAGCTGGACTTTCCCCTACCACCTGGATTTATTAACTCAGAACTATGGGTCTTGTCATCCATCCCAATCTGAAAACACTCTATCTGAATTTGTGGAGGACTGGGTTTTTGATTCCATCCAGACAGTCCTTTGCACAAGATTTGTTTATTTTGAAGGAGGCTAGTAAACAAAGTACCAGCAACCTAGCTAAATGCAAATGCTGGTCTATCTGGTGCAAGTCTTAAATATTCACCCACAAACACTGACATACCTCAAGGACTCTGATACCTATTGATGTCCTCCTATATCACTGTTGCAGTATTCTAAGCAAAAGGTATCTTTTGCCCAGGGCAGCCCGACGCTCAGCCAGTATACCTAAGCCGTATGATCTTGTATGCAGTGTATGTCACACTTGAGTATCCAACTTGCAGACTTTTTCAGAACAGTTAACCACAGGGTGATTTTTGGATGATTGCATCCTGTGGGATGGTGAAAGTTCACAACATCCCCTATTTTTTGTCGTATATTATTCAAATAACTGAGTTTATTGCATTCACTCATAAGAGTAATGATGTGAACATAGCTTACCTCGGTATATGGCTTGCCAAGGACAACACAAACTGAAGATTCACCTCAGAATTTATAGGCAACCCATGTATTCTAACAGTTTTCTCCATTTTGACAGTTTGCACCCTATAACACAGAAAAGGGCAATGGTCAAGGGCCAGTTTGAGGGCAGCCCGAATGACCACAGAAGATACTGCCATTTGGGATGAGTGCATATTGCTGAAAAACATGTCAAAACGTGGCTATCCTGCAAAATTTGTAGAAACATTGATGCTAGAGGTGTAAACATGAGTCTCATCATTTTGTGCCAGTTTTGGGAGGCCCTTCTGTAACCAACAACAGAAGTGATGTAGTCCTAGATGGTGGGGATACTACATTAATGCCACCCATGGCTGAGACCATGAACACAGAGACCTTAAGGAATTCTTTTATCGGCTCATAGGTGTGTACTAGGCTAATAGCCCTGGAACGTTTAAAAGCCTAGCCCTTAGGATTACCATGACATCTTGCCACCCAACCTGAGTTCCCAGTGTCTCTGTCGAGTAGAGCCACTGGAGTGATCCCTGGCGTGAATTTTCTATTTCCCATCCACTCGTCAAGATGTCTCTTGAAGACAAGCCAGTAAGGTGCTCTGTTTGACATGTATGGGATGTCTGTTCCGTAGCATGGGCAGTCTCTAGGTTATGAACCTGTCCCTCCAGCATGCTTTGTTGATTGTGGTCAGACATGGCTTTGTAAGTCAAGCAGAGATCGCTTCTAAGGCAGTATGAGACAGAGAATAGTTGGAGTTTTTTGAGCCTGTCCATATAGGACAAGTGTTTAAGGCCTAGGATCTTCTTTGTGAGGTACTTTTGCGGCCTCTCCAGTTGTTGCAGTTGTCTAGTGAGGTACATGCCAAATGGAGCATTATACTCAATGATTGGCTTAATGAGGAAAAAGTAGAGGGAGACTATGACCTTTTTCTTCTTGGATCCAAAACCCTTAGTAATGAGATGTACAACATAGAAGGACGTTTTGACCACAGTGACAATGTAGTGGTAAAAAGAGAAGTTGCTGTCAACCTGTGTTCATAGATCTCTTATAACGCCTTCCTGTGTTCAGTAAACTACCACTGATGTGGTAATTTATGGGAACCTGGTTTTTCTCAAAGGGGATGATGACACATTTTTTGGCATTAAGCTTAAGGCCGTGGTTCTGACACCAGTCATTGGTCTCGGTGAGGCCTTTCTGTAGGATGTCAGCATCACTTGTGGAATTTAATAATAGCTCCCAACTTGCAATTGTTTGCTAACTTTGTCAGCCAGAGTCCGTTCGTGTTGGCCAGGACTTCAGAGAAGTAGATACCAAACAGGAGAGGATCCAGGACCGAACCCTGTGGGACTCCACTCATGATTGGTCGGCAGTCTGACTTGGAGTTAGCTACTTTCACACTGTGGGTTCTGTCTGTGAGCCAGTTTGCAACCAACCTAGTGATGTAGGGGTTGATGCCTAGGTTTGTGAGTTTTTCTATGATTCCGGAGTGGGGAATGGTGTCAAAGGCCTTGGCCAGGTCAAGGTAAGGCTGTATGGAACCACCTTGCCTTTATCCATAACATTTGAGCAGGCATGATCTACCCTTCACAAAACCAAACTGTGTGGGATCCAGAGTTTGGAGATTCTCTATATCCTTGTTTATTAGGTCCTTTGTGATGCGTTCCATAGCTTTGCATATCAGACTTTTCAGGCTAATGGGGCAATAGTGCCCAGGGTCTATAGTCACTTTTCCTTTGTAAAGAGGGATGACTACAACAGTGTGCTATTCGGTAGGGGCAAAGCCTGAGGTGAGGCTGTGTTTCAACAGGTCACATAGGTGAGGTGCCAGTTCACTCTGTAGTTTATGTAAAACACAGCCAGGGATATCGTCAGGTCCCATAGAAGCTGTATTCTTTGACTTGGATAGTGCTTTTTTAACCTGTGCAGTAGTAATACTGGGTGCCTGGCAATGTACTGGTATTGTGATTGTTCCTTGGGGGGGGGGGGGAGTTGGCACTGAATCTGTCGGCCAGTATATTGGTAATATCTGTTGGCTTGGTATAGGGAGGTATCATTGTGCAGTAGCTCAGAGCAAATCTGGGTATTGCCATGGAGGTTCTTTACATAACTGTAGATAGCCTTGTGGTTGTCTTTGCTATGTGCTGCAATTCTATTTTCATAGCTAATTTTAGAGGATTTGATGAGAGATGACAATTTTTTGTTGAGGCTGATAAAGGAGTTTTGCCAGTCTTGGGACTTCACCTTATTCCGCATCACTTTCCTCTTCCTGTTGTAGTTTGACAGGGGACCACCAGATTGGCCTCTGTTTTTGGAGGAGAGCATCTTAGTTCTATTGGGTATAGTGAGATCCATGCATTTGTGTACACGTTCGTACAGTGCATTGGTGTATGATTCGGCGGTCATGCAACTTTTCCCATTTGCATGGGTGTCATGAAGTTAGCCACCTTTTTTTTTTTTAGGAGCCCAAAGTTAGCTTTGGAGAAGTTTTTCATGGTGGTTACCTTTGCATGGGGTGATGTGTATTTCCAAGGTGATTACTTTGTGGTCGGATCTAACCAGGGAGGAGTTGACTATTGGTGTAGAGCAACAGTCACCCATGTTAATAATGACCAGGTCAAAGATTTTTCTACCTCTAGTAGGGGTAAGAATGAGCTAGTCCAGGGCATTGGAATTGATGAATTCCAGGAAACGTTGGGCAAGTGTATTGGTACATGAGTAGTTTTCCCAGTTAATGGAGGAGGGGTAGTTGGTCACCCAGTATGAGTGTGTTAGGTTGGACCCTAATATTCTCCAGGGTGCTTAGGAACATGGAGTGCGAGTCCTGGGACGTTGAGCCATGGTTGAGGACCTATAGTAGGCCACGACCTGAATTGCTGTCTTACCCAATGTTCGCTGCACCTGAAGTATCTCTGGTATGTTATGTTGAGCTACCAGTCTGGAGGTGTGCACATCCTTTGTGAATATGGAAACACCAATGGCTTTGGAGCTTTAGTCCAAGTTCTGGGGCCGAAAGGTATGCAGTGAGTTATAGCTTGGTAGTGCAGGGGTGCTTTCTGCTACTTTTAACCAGGTCTCTGTCACAGCACAAATGTTGATCTCCATTTTAAGGAGTGCTTCCAGCGAGTGCATTATGAGATCGACTTCTAGCGTTAAGCAGCATGACCTTTAAATGCATTTGTTTTAGCTGTTACGGTGGTAATTTGGTCTTTGGAACACCGCCTAAAAAAGGCACTATATGGGTGACTAGCTTTGGCCAGTATCCGGAAGCCCAGGGGTGACAGATGTAGTCCATTTCTGGCAAAGCATTGAGGTCTGTCAGTCATGTTATCCCAGGCAGACAGATACTGGAATGACACCAGAAACTTAGCCAGTTGTTAATCAGTCATTTTCTGCTTGTACTGTGGTATCATTCTGGGTGATGGTAGGATGCTGCTCAGGGCTAGGGTCATAGCCACCTGGGCTCCATAATTTGAGAGCTCCTCCATGTCTTTTTGTGTAGTCCAGGGAGGTACATCTCAGGTCATTCACACTCACATGTACAATGACAGTCGTATTTGTACCTGTTGAGGGAACTGAGTGTGTGCGTTAAGTGGCACCTGATAGGTAGTTGACCGTTGCTTTCCCCTTATTCAACCTAGTGAGTGGGACATCAGTTTGACTCACTATTGAGTCACTTATGACTAGTATGTTGGTCAGGCTGTTTTGCCTTAGGGGCTTTGGTTGAGTGGCACACTGTTTAGGAGAGCTTTTTCTCGTGATTAGTGTTGTGTTGTGGTGGTGCATTTTTCTGCCTTGGAAGTCTCTGCTGTTTGGGTAGAGTTTTGAGCGCCTTTGCGAAGGTGGGTTTGTGATTTTTATGTGAAGGCAGTGCTGGTGTGTGTTCTGGAGGGCTGTGTGTTCCATGTGGTATGGTGCAACTGTTGACCTTCTCCTCTTGACCAGCTATTCTGGTCTTGGCTGGAGAGTGTGTGGCTTCCAGTTTGGATATATAAGTGCATCTCTCACAAGTCTGAGTGTTGGAAGGTAAGAGGAGAGGGGTTGTCAGTGTACATGAGGCAGTTGCTACATTGCCTCAAGATGCTGAAATTCACCAGGTTAATAGGCGAAAACACAGGGAACTGACCTTTAGACATGCCTGGAGGAGGGGGGTAGGCACAGGGCAGGCATTTAATAAGTACTGGAGTTGTTTCCTTGTAGGACTTTAGTTTTGGTAGCACTTTTTGTGTGCTACAATAATTGCTACAAGAAGTCTGGAAAAGTGCTAGACTAATAAGCTAGTAAACGTGCAGGAGAGGGGAGAGCTAGCAGATCTAAGGGAAAAATTGAAGAGCAGACTTTGGCACCGCTCAGAAGCTTGCAAACAGTCCTGGATACAGTGTATCTGGACTAAGCTGGTTACAGGAAAGTCGGGAAATGAGAGTAAATGCGGGCTTTTAAACCAGAAAGTTGAAAGAGATGGAAGAAACTGCCCATACAGCCAATAAACTACAATTTCTGGGCCAGAAACGATTCCTCTTTTGGTAGTTAGTCTATCTAGTGCTTACCACTCCCACTGACAAGCTAGAAGGCTTCCCTCCAACACAGAAAGGCATGGGGAGCTCAGAGGCTTACAAACAGTTCTGGACAGAGCAAATCTGTATCTGGACTAGACTAATTGCAGGAAAGGCAGGAAACGAGCTTAGATTTTTTTTTATAAAGAAAAGCAGGTTAAACTGCACTAAAAACAATTTAAGTGCGGTGCAAGCTAACACACATGTGTAGCAATATTAAAACAAATATAGTTTAAATAAATGCAGTTTAGTCATACTATTTTGCACTGAGTTCAGTTGTTTTATTCAACCCTGAGCAGTTAAAAAGTGTCAAAAATTATACTTGTCAGCAGAGAAGCACACTCAGTCACAAGGAGATTCTAGCAAAGTTTTTTTTTTTTTTTTTTTTTAGTAAAGTGGAAAGGGAGAAAGGAGGAACAGAAGATAATTCAAGGTTTAGAACCTAAGTGGGTTGGCCTTCTCAAATGTTCTCTCTGCATTAGTTAGAATGAGCTAATGACATTAGACTGGGAGGAGTGTCCCAGATCAAATTTACAGTAGTGGTAGGCAACTGCAAAGTCGCCAAGTATAAGAACAAGACACCGATAGGGTGTGGGGGTGGGAAACTATTACAGCTACTAGCTACACTATTTTAGGCAGAAAACACTGCAGAAATGTTCATCACAGCAGAAAAACAGCAGTGAGCCACTACATGAAAGTTTTAAACAGATAAAGGAGTAAGGAGACTCTAGAGAATGCTTTTAACTGCAAACAAATCAGTTATATGATACAGTCCTTGGCAGGAAATCAGAACAAACAGGTGTTTAACAAATGGAAAACATTTCCAGTTAATACCTTACACACAGTGAAACTAGCTGCCCGAAATGCAGGAAACTCAACAAACAAAACTACCAGGCCTGGATAACAGCAGGCCTCTCTCCAGTCTGTGTTACCTGACTAGAGCACAGAAAACAGTTCACAAAATAGCAGCAGGCAAATAACTAAAAAGTATAAGAACAAATAAAACGCTGTATCAGTACAGAGTCAGTAGATTTATTGAATCCAAAGCCAGTAGTATGCGCTTTCGTCTCTTCCCTTAGAGACTTCTTCAGATTGTGGGTTTGTAAATACAGAACATACATTTATACTTGAATGGCTCATTAGCGAATTAACATTTTAAAAACACAGTGTCATTAAAATATTTTACCATATTGCATAAATATATCTAAAACTAACTATATCAATGTTTCAGCCCCTTCCTTTTTAAATAAGTAATAAATTCTTCCCTATTATTTAGTCCTGGAGGGAAACAAGCATTTAATTTCACTTGCCAACAGTATTCCAACCATTCCAGTTCTTCCTCAACATTTACTATGTTAACATTAGGGTGTAGAGCTTCCAAAACCATACATCTAAAATTTATTTTACATTTTTTCTCAACATAATGTTTACTCGTAGCATTTTTCATATCTGCATGAGTGATGGCATAATTATGTTCATAAATTCTTCTGTATAGCTCTCTTTGTTCTCCCCACATAAAATGAACTACATTCTAAACAGATTAATTATAAATAAACTACATTTTTTGCTTTGCATGTAAACCTCACTGGGACCTGTACTACTGTTTTGCCCACTAGCAATTCATTGCTGTCGGTATATAAATATTGACAATAGT